>NW_027308348.1:0-122431 GCF_047496885.1 Scyliorhinus torazame | reverse complement strand
TTGAGCACTGTAAATTCTATGATCTAGGAACATTCTGAAAAGTCCGAGCCTCCATGCCGAAATTGAGATCGGCGCGGGGGCGGAGAACGGGTGTCAAACAAGAGATCGGGTCCGACGCCGCCGCCAATCGCGCGCGCGCACGGTCGACCGCCCCCGCCGCGATTCTCCAAGGTCAACTGGCCGAGTTCCCGCCGGTGTGGTGCTCTCACGGTTCCACCCGGCGGGTACTCGGCGTGGCAGCTGCAGACTCAGTCCGCGGCTGCCCTGGTGGGGGGGCGGGGGGATCATTCACCAGGGTGGGGCCTCCAGGATGGCCAGGCTACTGATCGGGGGCCACCGATGCATGGGCGCGCGCGATCTGGGGGTAGCCTATGTTTTCAGTGCCGGTCTGCAGTGTGGGCCGGCCATGCCGCGCAGGGCGGGTAACACAGGCCGCGCCGCGTGCATGCGCAGACCCCCGACCGGAAGTGCAGGGCCCTGTATCGGAGCCGGAGCTGCGAGGGCTACTCTAGGGCCCTGCCAGCCCCCTGCAAATCGAAGAATCACCCTGGACTTTGAAAGCAGGTACAGGTTTTATAAAGTGACCAATAAAACGCATCAGTAAACAGAAATTTAATCCAGTCGGATTTATGATGGCAGCAACTTGGCTGAGTTAGCCATGGGCCAGTAGTAGCAGGCATGCCTCCAGGTTAGAAAGTTAGGTGCTCTGGTCCCACCCCAAAGACTTGAATGAAAAACACAGACTGACTGTCTCAATGACATCTTTCAGATGACATGATAAACCACAACCCCATGTGCTCTCTCACAAAGTTGTAAAAGATCTTACATTACCATTTTACTCAATGTCCCAGTCAATGTTTGCACTTTAACTAAAACAGTGGGCGCAATTCTCCACTCCCGCGCCGAAGTGACCGCGCCGTCGTGAACGCCGTCGAGGTTCACGACGGCGCGAAACGGTCCCGGTCCCGACCGATTCAGGCCCTGACAATGGGCCAGGATCGGGGCCGCGTCATCTACAAGCACCAGGCCTTGTCGCCCGCGTAAAAGTGGTGCCGCATAGATGACGCGGCCGGCGCCGCATAACGGGCATCACCCGCGCATGCGTGGTTGCCGTCCTCTCTAAATCCGCCCCGCAAGGAAATGTCTGACGGATCTTGCGGGGCCGCGGAAGGAAGGAGGTCCTCCTTCAGAGAGGACGGCCCGACGATCGGTGGGCACCGATCGCGGGCCGCCCCACATCTGAGGTACCCCCCGGTGCAGGATCCCCCCTCGCCCCCCCCCCCCGCAGGCCGCCCCCCCCAGCGTTCACGCACCGCTCACGACAGCAGGGACCAGGTGTGGACGGCGCCGGGGGGGAACCCGCCGTTTTGGCCTGAGAATAGCGGGGGTGCCGGAGAATCGCCATTTTGGGTGTCTCCGGCGATTCTCCGGCCTGCGGCCCGCGAAACTCGACCGGGCCGTTCCCGCCGCTTGGGAGAATCGCGGGAGGGCGTCGGACCGGCGTCCCGGGAAATTTTGGCGGCCCAGGCGATTCTCCCAACCGGCGTGGGAGTGGAATCGCGCCCAGTATATTTGGTCACTAACTCATTACGGTTTGTGATCCTCTCTGTGCACAGATAGGCTGCTGCAATTCCAGGTTACTATAGTCGCTACTCACCGGGCACAATTAACGGAAATTAAACAGAGTCCCATGTCGGGGCCATTTAGCCGCGTTTCCCAGCGCTGGAAACTGGGACTCCACTTAATTTCTGGGCCTCAGCAAGGAAGGCCCCGCCGACGCTACACTTCATCCCATTTCCTGCACTAACAAACTATCGCTAGACCCCCCCCTCATCTGTCCTCCCGCATCACACCTCATAAGGGTACGGTCTGATCCCAGGTACAGGATAGATGTCACCTGGGCGCCTTGGTGGTGCTGCCACAGTGCCCAGGTGGCATCACCTGGGTGGCAGGATACTACCCTACATACAGCCTGACCACCCAGGGGCCCCCGATTGTCTGGAAGACCCCCAAGTGCCAGTACGTCCGGTCCACGCTTGTGGAAACCAGAGCTAAACGGCGCTCAGTCGGAGTCTCTAAGGCAAGGCTGTTTGATCCTAGGTGCTGGGTAGATTCGTCGTAGACTAACTACTCACTTGAATATGCTAATCTAGATCCCGACTTCAATGGGATCAAGATCGCTGCGCCTTGCACGTCGGGTGCGACCAGACCGATAGATGACGCCAAGCAAAAATATTTTCCTGGCTATAAAGCATGTGACTCAAGGTCATGAATGGTGCTGTATACAAATGCAAATTCTCTCTTTCATTCTTCGCCCATCAGGGGAAGTAAAATAAAACAGTTAGCAGTTTCTTCATCTCAATCCAGCCGCTGCTCCTTCTTTCAGAGTGAGAGATGGACATTCTGAATTCCTGTTGCCTTGAAGGTTGAGAATGCACTGTTATTTAGATAATGCCATCACTGAGATATGGAGTAGGGTCACCTGTCGAGCAGCAAACAGGCGGTCCACTCTGCCTCAAAGTGCTGAATATTGAATGGCATTATTTTTAATACAGTAAGCAGTCTTACAACACCAAGTTAAAGTCCAACAGGTTTGTTTCGATGTCACTAGCTTTCGGAGCGCTGCTCCTTCCTCAGGTCCACATCATTATTTTTAATAATAGTTATTATGTTTACATAGGCAGAAAATGCCCATTTGTCCACAGCATGGTCCCACAAACAGCAAACGTATGAAAGCAGTGCTTAAACTCTGCCTGCAACGAACAACCTTGCCTCAATGCTTCATTTGAAAAATGGCTCCTCCACCAATGCAGCACTCTTATAGTACTGCACTGGAATTTCAGCCCAAGTTATGAAATAGCTGATTGGCTAGATGTAAAATGAAGTGTCAGAAACTGTACTAACTGCTCCAAAACACAATGGGAATAAATTTGTCTTCAGCGGTAGCACAAATGGGCAATAGCAAATCAGTAGAAAATAAATTCAGGCAGGATTTAAAACCCCGTTTGTCACTTCTGGCTTTCTGTACAATTGCCATGGGAGTGGGTTGACTTTTGGAGGAACAAGGTGCCAATGTAGCAATTAAGAATGTAATTCAATACTTGCTATCCTTCCTCAGTCTACCCTCTACGTGACTCCTATCCCAAATTACTGTGGTTGACGCTTAACTGCTCAACAAAATAGCCTAGAAAGCCATTGAGTTCTACACCACCTTATGGCGGTAGCTACATTTTGGAGATAAATGCCATCTTCACCCACAGCAGCCACATCGCAAGAAAGAATAATAAAAAAAACAGTTCATGACACAGAACTTGAAATGAGAACTAGGATCACAGTCTTCAACAAGTCAACTGATTCAATAATGCCAGCCCTAACGGCACTGTACTTGCTGTGCTCCACAGGACATTTCTGCTCCTGCTGTGACAGCTGATCTCACTAGATCCATACATGTGATTAGAATATGATTCCTGCTGCACCTTTTTCATGGCATGTTGACTGCTATAATAATTGGAAGCAGAGGGAGAGTAGTGCTGATGGTGGTGGTGGGGGGGGGGGGTGGATGCTTGGGAGGGGTATCTGGAAACGGTTGTTTTTAAAAAAATATTTTTATTAGGGTATTTGCAAGTTTTTATAACAATATCAATGACATAAACATGGTACAATAAACATTTCCACCCCCATCCCAATCTTCACACACCCCAACCATAAAACAACAATCCGGCCCTCCCCCCCACCATCCCTTTGGAATACTGCATCTGCTGACATTTTAATTTTCCCCGTGAACCCTAACATTGACCCTCTTAAGGCGAACTGTATTTTCTCGAGACTGAGAAACCCAGCCATGTCACTAACCCAGGTCTCTACACTCGGGGGCTTCGAGTCCCTCCACATTAATAAGATCCGTCTCCGGGCTACCAGGAAGGCAGAGGCCAAGACGTCGGCCTCTTTCGCCCCCTAAACTTTCGGCTCTTCCGACACTCCAAAGATCGCCACCTCCGGACCCGGCACCACCCGTGTTTTGAGTACTGTGGACATTGCCTTCAGCTTCGGGCATGTGGACATGGTTTGCTGGGCTTCCCGTGTACCTCGCACACCTGTCCTCTACCCTGAAAAACTTGCTCTTCCGAGTGAGCGGTTGTTTTTTAATGAGACTCTTTTACGCGCAAAATTAAATTGGCAGTTCATCAGTGGAAGCTGGGCATTGAATCTGGCCACAGCTAACCCCTCTCGATGAAGACAACTTGGATTTTTTTTCTGGAAGAGATGGAGAAGGGGACGAAAATTTTTATATGAGGCTGAAAAGAAATAAAGATGGTAGGAGGTTGCTCACCGAGCCACCAGCAACTCCCTGCCTGTGAGCTGTGGGAGTCAACGTGGGAAAGATGCCCTGGTCCGAGGAAGAGTATCAATTAAAATGAAGCCTCTGGTAATATCACACATGCTACAAAACATTGTGATCCATATTATATTACTACTTCTGATAGCAATGTTATATTGCTTTGTGCAGTTTACGTTGCTCATTTACTTCTTGCCAGGATGATCTTTAACTCGATGCTGATTTACACTCGTAGTCTTCCAGAGCAAATACTTTATTCAGCGATGTTGACAAACTAACTGTGAGTTTGTTGTCTCTCCAATGCTTAAACTAGATTAAATAAGAAGCACTTATGATTGACTACACCTGCGCTGAGCTGTCTTTGTCTACCTGTGCTCACTAGTCCCTGTCCTTGCGAAGGGGCGGATCTTGGCTTCAGTCTGTCTCTTATACCCGTCTCTTGTGCTGCCTTTTGTGATTACTTAGCTGTTATGTCTATACATTAACCCCTTGTGTACATACAGATATGCAAATCACTACAATCCAGACATAATGTATCAATGAAGGAAGAATGAATGGTCTTTATTTTGGCCCCCTCATGAAGATACCACAATCACAGGCACTAATTCAAGTTTTTTTTATTATTCATTTACGGAATGTGGGTGTCACTGGTTATGCCAGCATTTATCCCCATCCCTACTTGCCCTTCAGAAGGTAGTGGTAAGTTGCCTCCTTGAACCGCTGCAGTCCTTGAGCTGTAAGTACACCCACTGTGCTGTTAGGGAGGGAGATCCAGAATGTTGCCCCAGCGACAGTGAAGGAATGCGATCTATTTCCAAGTCAGGTTGGTGAGTGGCTTGGAAGGGAACCTCCAGGTGGTGGGATTCCCAGGTATCTGCTGCTCTTGTCCTTCTAGATGGTAGCGGCCACGTGTTTGGAAGGTGCTGCCTAAGGAATCTTGGTGAGTTCCTGCAGTGCATCTTGTAGATGGTACACACGGCTGCCACTGTTCATCGGAGGGTTTGAATGATTGTAGAAGGTGGTGGTGGTGGTGGGGGACGGGGGGCAATCAAGCGGGCTGCTTTGTCTTGGATGGTGTTGAGCTTCTTGAGTGTTGTTGGAGCTGCACCCATCCAGGCAAGTGGAGAGTATTCCATTACACTCCTGACTTGTGCCTTGTAGATGGTGGACAGGCTTTGGGGGGGGGGGGGGTCAAGAGGTGAGCTACTCGCCGTATGATTCCTTGCCTTTGACCTGACCTGGTAGCCACAGTATTAATGTGGCTAATCCAGTTCAGTTTCTGATCAATGGTAACCCCAAAAATGTAACTCCACAAGACATCAAGAACAGTTGAGTGCACTGGCCATCGCAACGGTTATGGATCCTGATGATATTCTGGCTGCTGTACTAAAGACAGGTGTTTCAGAACTAACCAGGCCTCTAGTTAAGATGTTCCAATACACCCAGTGGTGGAGAAGATTATCCTGATTTGTCCTGTCTAAAAAAAAAAGCAGGTCAAATCAAATTTGGAGAATTACTGCCCTATCAGCCTACCCTCAATCATCAGCACAGAGATGGAAGAAATGTTAACAGTGCTATTAAACACTACTTATTCACCAATAACCTGCTCACAGATACTCAATTTGGGTTCCACTAGATCTATTTGACTTCAAAATGGTTACAACCTTGGGTCAAACATGGGTCGAAGAATGAAATTCCCCAGTTGAGGGAAGAGTGACTTGCCCTAGGCATCAAGGTGGCATTTGATCAGTTATGGCATCATCATTAAAACTGAAATTGGTTTGAATTCAGAAGCAAAACATTCTGGTTTCTGGAGCTGCAACTAACGCGAGGAAAGGTGGTTACGGTGACTGGGGACGATAGTCTCAAAACATTGCTGCAGAGATGCCTCAGGATAACATCCTAGACGCTAAAATGTTCCGCTACTTCATCCATCCCTCCTTCATAAGGTTCAGAGTGTTTGCTGTTGATTACGCAGAGTTCAGTTCCATTCATGATTCCCCAGATGATGAAGCAGTTCATGACCATGTGCAGCAAGAATCTGGACAACAGCCACGCTCAGGCTGGTAAGTGACAATTTTCACCAGGAAATGATCATTTCTAACCACCTCACGTTGATTTTCACTGGCATACCATTAATCAATCCCCCAGCAAGTCAAGTCATTTGGCAAGTCAACTGTTTAAGGGAATCTGGATGGACATGTGACGGAGAAAGGAATATAACGTGAGTGAGCAGGGCAGCAGGTGCGTGAGAATACCATCACATCTAAGTCATGCACCATCTTCACTTATATATTACCATCTTTTGACTGAGCTAAAATCCTGGACATCCCGATCTAATAGCTCCGTGAAAGCATCTTCACCATGCAGACTATTGCTGTTCATGAAGGTCCACCACCGCTTTCTCAGCTGGACTTGCCCAGATGTGCAAACATCCCAAGAATGAATCATTGAACAGCAGGTTGAAAGCAGGCTTATGACTGGTACAGTTAGAGTTGTAAAGAGCATCGCCTGTTCCTTTTGCAGCTTCAACAACCTTGTAGGTAAGCTGATATGTGGTAACATTATGACCACAAGTGCAAATGAGTGAAGGTTATGGAACTCGCCCATTCATAGCTGTGAGATAGTGAGCACATGGAATGCTGAGCTGACCTAAGTTTACATAAACTGGCAGTAAAGGCAACGGAATGCTGGACAGCAGTGCTGCTGAGGGTTAAAAACCCAGACTTGTAACATGAAGTTAGGGAAGACCAGGGCTCTGTGGTATTATCATACATGAAGGCAATACAAGGGTCAATGAAATGTATACAGACAGCCACTAGAGGGAGCTAGTCCTATCATTTGTTTATTTATTTATTTAAGTATACAAGGGATGATGCAACGCCTGGTGGGTCAGATGATAGAAAAGATGGTAACAGAAGCTTAGAGACGATGATGAGGTATGAGAGAGAGCAGTTGTGTATTTGAGAGTTCTGCAGTTAGAGATAGCATAGTTTAATGTAGAAACCTTCTACTTTAGGAATGTGAACAAATCTTAGTTAGTAGTGTAATAAATAAGTTTTGCTTGTTAACAAAGCTTTGTGTTCTTTATTCAACACTGTGCATCCGAACCATCCAGGTAAAGCAAAGCAGAGAACAACACAGGCTCATCACCGGAGCCTCTGCTGAGCTTAGCAACTGTAATGTGAGGTTTCCCCACAGTCCAGGCGTCTGTAACAATCATTCTCTGGAACAAATACGTGAGATAAAGACACTGCACCCAAAATCCTCTTTCCTGGCAGCATATAAGGCAACAATTCCAAGCTTATCTCTTCAGCAGCATATCCAACAGAACATCTCACCGCATCTAATAAAGTCCCATAGAACAATGGGCGATCTGCGAAGTTTGAAACTGCAGTGGGAGATAGAATGTGCCGGAGTCATGGTTCTATTGCATAGGCAACATCCAGATCCATTCAAATTATTGCCAGCACAAGATTCACTATTGCTTTGAAAACGGATAACCAAATAAAACAGCCCAAGGTATTTTCCAAGAGCATTATTAAACAAAACGTTACACTGAGCTCCTTAGGGAGGTGTTCGGCTGAAAGCGTGAGGAAAGAGGTCCATTTTAAGAAGTATCTAAAAGGACGACATGTGTGAAGGTGGAGCTGAAGTTTAGTGAAGGAATTCCAGAGCTTAGGTCTTTGTGACCTGAAGGCAGGGCTGGCCATGGGTGCAACGCTGACAATAAGGGATGTATGTGCAAGATGGCAGAATTGGAGCAGGGCAGAGATTCTAAGGGGTGCAATGATTGAATGAGATTGGAGATAAAGAATAGTGATGCCATGAGCGTCCATTCAAATGTAAATTAATTCCAGGTCAGAGGGTATAATGTTAGGAATGGGTTAACAGACCTTCCAATGAAATACTAATTTGATGTCAATTATCCAATAGAAGTCACTGATATATAAAGGGGTTACAGGTGGCATGGTGGAGTTTGTATGTGAGGAAGGAAGGAAAGGAAAGGATTGGATTGGATTGGATTGGATTGGATTGGATTGGATTGGATTGGATTGGATTGGGGCCCAGAGGGCGACTGTCCATATCAGCTGCCCAGTGTCGGGAGCGCAGGGTGCACGAGGCGCTCTGTAGCGGGTTGCGGGGCTCACTCGCGTATGTCGCCCCTCACCCCCTCTGGGGGCTGCCGGAATCAGTCACATCATAATTGAAGGTTCTTTTGTTTTTCTGGCTTCGTAGATAGTTCAGGCAGTGCCCTATTGGGCCCCCTCTTCACCAACCCTCCGACTCCCTCCCTCCCCACCATCCTCCTTCCTTTCCCCTCGGTTGGTACAGAGGTGAGGGTATCTGGTCTCTCCAGCGCAAGGTTTAGTGCTTGTACCATTTTGGTTTTTTTGTAGCAACGTGTTGTGAACTGTTTGAATAATCAGAGTATCCACCCCCCTCCCCGTACATTGGTACTGAGGGGAGGGTACCCTGTTTCTCCAACACAAAATGTGTGTTTGTACCGTTTGGCCTTGTATATATTTTTTACTGTTTTAATAAAATGATATGGCTAATCCACCTAACCCACACACCTTTGGACTGTGGGAGGAAACTGGAGCACCCGGAGGAAACCCATGGGGAGAACGTGCAGACTCTGCTCAGACAGTGACCCAAGCTGGGAATCGAACCTAGGACCCTGAAGCTGTGAAGCAACAGTGCTAACCATTGTACTACTGTGCTGCCCACTTTGACTCCAGCTTAATAATAGTGCAGCTATTCTTTCATCAAGAAAACAAAATGGTAACATATCGAAGGGGATGAGAGAAATTGAAATCTATAACCAGCTCAATGAAAAGGAACTTACCCATGATACAGGACAAGAACAGGGAGAGAAGAGTAAAAGCAGAGAATGGTTTCATTCCCCTGCAGCGGACGCACTGGGTCAGTTGCAGGCAATCGTCTTCTTGTATCGACACTTGTCTCTCAGTGTTACACTGCACATGGTGGAGCTGCTTTATATAAAGGGGCGGATGGTCACTGACTCATTCAGCAATGTGAAACACAGGAGGAAAACATGGACTAAGGATGGCCAAGTGTATGTGTGAGGCAACAGTCATTGGTACTAAACTGGGACAAGTGCTACAATGTTGAACAATGCACAGGTCCAGGACAGGAAGAACCTACAAGGATACAATCACTTGAAGGCCACCCAGAGTTGCCATCCTTTTACTGACGTACACAAGCCCTTTCTCTCACTCCCCTCCTCCCTGAGGCTGAATGTAACAAATACTGGCAACTAGTCACATCCTTTTGTATAAAGGTTCGGTGAAGTTCTCCTGCCTCCCCACAGCACACTGTGTACTGGGAGGGAATGGCAACAGTCATGACACGAGAGCTGTGACTATCTTGTAGTTTGCTCCAGGAATCTTACAGTGGCTAACTGTACATAAACTCTAGAAAGAACTTGAATTAATAAACTAGGTTACAGAATGTACACCCATTTTCCCCTGACGGCCGAGGCACAGCAGGCCTTCGCCCGTATCAGAGCAGATATCGCCACGGCCGGGATGCACGCAGTGGACAAGACACTGCCCTTTCAAATAGGACGTCGCCCTAGCCGTCACATGAAGGCTACCGACCGTTGGTCAGTGAGGACAGTCACCCTCGTCACCCTAGCCGTCACCCTCAATCAGGCAGGCAGACCCGTGGCATTCTTTTCCCGCGCCCTTCATGCCTCTGAAATTCGGCACTCATCCGTCGAAAAAGAGGCCCAAGCTATCGTTGAAGGCATTGGAGGCATTACCTGGCCGGGAGGAGATTCACTCTCCTCACTGACCAACGGTCGGTTGCCTTCATGTTCAATAACACACGGCGGGGCAAGATCAAAAACGATAAAATCTTGCGGTGGAGAATCGAGCTCTCCACCTATAATTTCGAGATTTTGTATCGCCCTGGCAAACTCAACGAGCCCCCAGGCTCCCTATCCCGAGGTACATGTAGACAGACTCCGGACCCTGAACGACAGCCTTTGTCACCCGGGAGTCACATGGTTGTCCCATTTCATAAAGGCCCGCAACCTGCCCCACTCCGTCGAGGAAGTAAGGACAGTCACCAGGGACTGCCAGGTCTGTGCGGAGAGCAAGCCTCACTTCTACCAGCCGGACCGTGCGCGCCTGGTGAAGGCCTCCCACCCTTTGAACGCCTCAGCGTGGATTTCAAAGGGCCCCTCCCCTCCACCGACCGAAACACGTATATTCTCAGTGTGGTTGATGAGTACTCCAGATTCCCCTTCGCCATTCCATGCCCCGATATGACGTCTGCCAACGTCATCAAAGCCCTAAACACTATCTTTACTCTGTTCGGTTTCCCCGCCTACATCCACAGTGACAGGGGATCCTCATTCATGAGCGATGAGCTGCGTCAGTTCTTGCTCAGCAAGGGTATAGCCTCCAGCAGGACGACCAGCTACAACCCCCGGGGAAACGGGCAGGTAGAGAGGGAGAACGGGACAGTACGTAGGGCCATCCAACTGGCCCTACGGTTCAGGAACATCCCAGCCTCTCGCTGGCAGGAGGTCCTCCCTGATGCACTCCACTCCATTCGGTCACTGCTGTGCACCTCTACCAACAACATGCCCCATGAACGTCTTTTTGCCTTCCCCAGGAAGTCCACATCGGGAGTGTCACTCCCGACTTCCAGCTCCAGGATCAGTCCTGCTCCACAAGGCGGACCCGTTGGTGGAAAGGGTGCAGTTGCTCCATGCCAACCCCCAGTATGCCTACGTGGCGTACCCCGACTGTCTCCCTCAGGGACCTGGCACCAGCAGGTTCCACACACGCACACCCTTCCGGCCCGGCGCAACCCTCCCCTCCCCCGGCGCTCCCAGCATTAACCCCACCAGGACCATCTGTCCTTCCCCTGCCCACGCCCGAGGATGAAGAGGATTTCGGCACGCTCCCGGAGTCACCGAACATCAGGCCAGCATCGACATCGCCGCCACCGCTACGTCGCTCCCAGCGGAACATCAAGGCACCAGACCGGTTAAATCTCTAACTGGCACCGGACTTCAAAAGACATGTTTTTTCTGATCAAGTACTGTAAATATAAACTCATTGCTGTATATAGTTCTCCACCACCCCCACTGGACTCAATTTTAACAGGGGGTGAATGTGGTAAACCACTGTTGCACCTGTAAGGTAGGACCTGTATTACAGGTTCGCCGGTAGGCCCTGCCTGCTGGCTCCGCCCAGTAGGCAGAGTATAAATATGCGTGTCCTCCATTCAGCAGCCGTTTCGCCAGCTGCTGTGGGAGGCCACACATCTTAGAGCAATAAAGCCTCAGTTGTATCCAACTCTGGTCTTTGTTGAATTGATCGTGCCTCACCCGATAGCATGTTTCCTGATCCGGCGGAGAGTGTAGCATCAGTCAAAACCTGGGTTCGGCACCGGGTGCCTTTCCTGTTCCGATGCTCCGGTCCCCCACTGGCGGTGGTAACATGCTAAACGCCATGGATGCAAATGGGCTGGAAACCTGAGTCTTCACCACCCCTGTTGTGCACCGATCCCCACAAGGGATCTCCTCCCAGTGAGAATTGGTGCAAGGTTTCCCATGCTTGGCCCTGTCACAGTACTGTGGTGTGTCAAGGGGGTCTGTGCATAACTGAGGTGCCCCCCCCCCCACACCCTGAGGCAGCAGATGTAAGAGAAGGGTAGGTGAAAATGCAGTGATATTTTACTATACTGCCTGGACTGCTCTTCGGCTTTCAGGAAGGGTCTCTGATGGGGGGGGGGGGGTCTGATCGGGGTTCCCTGATGGGGGAGACTGGTGGGGGTCTCTGTTGGAGGATCTCTGGATGAGGAGCTGGGGCGGGGGGGGGGGGGGGGGGTCAGTGGAGGGGGGGTCGGGTCACCCTCATTCATGTATGCTGTCGGAAGGGGGGGGTAACCCCAACATGTCAGTGGAGGGGGCAGGATGTGCATTGTGGGGGTGAGGGGGACTACTGCTGGACCTCGATATCGGGTCACCCACTCAAAATAGTGGCTCAATACTGGGATTACAACGCAATCAAGTGAGCTCTCCTCAATGCATGAATTAGTATGGTAAAGGAGAGAGACTTACACCTAAGCGCTGCTCCTAGCACTAGCGGAGACCAGGGGCGAGGCTGCACTTAGTCTCCAGAACGGAGAGTCCAGCCCACTATCTCACAGAAGCCTGCAGCTTTGTGGCTGCCAGTCATTGACAGGAATTGATCTGAGGGAAAAGCCCGTGCTTGCTCGGGTGAACCCTCACCCTTGTCCCCAGATTGTTTTTTCCAGGTCTTGTGACCCTATCGTCCAATCGCCCCTTAAACACCATGCAAACCATTGATTACTGGTTCTTTAGTAATAGGGAGCTGTAATCACTGATAATACGTGCAAGGGCAAAAGTTAGTCCACCCAAAGAAATCTAGCTATAAATATATTTTTAATTAGGCTTTCTGGGGAAGAGGGCATTAGCTGCTGTTGAATGATAAGAGTCAAAGTCACGACTTCCGGGTGCGGCGATGACCAGCTGAGTCGCACGTTTCGGCAGCTCCCTGTGAAACGGACTTTTGGGCTCTTGATAGGAGCCCCAACGGCAATTTTAACGGCTGAAAACACCGTGCGGTAAACCAGAAGGGTGTTCCCCCTGGACACGGATGGAAAAAGGAGAGGAAAGTGGCCGGATTGCAGCGGATCCTTTGGAACAACGGCAAGGAAGGCAAGCAGAAACCAAGATGGCGTCGGAAGGTGGCAGTTTAACATGGGGCCCTGAACAACAAGAGTTTTTGAAACGCTGCGTGGAGGAGATAAAAAAGGAAATGAAGAAAGAGTTGTTGGCCCCGATACTACAGGCGATTGAAGGGCTGAAAGAGGAACAAAAGACCCAGGAGCAGGAGCTTCGGGTCGTGAAGGCGAAAGCAGCAGAGAATGAAAACGACATACAGGGCCTGGTGGTGAAGTCGGAGATACAGGAGGCACACCAGAAACGATCTGTGGAGAGGTTGGAGGCACTGGAAAATAACGCAAGGAGGAACAACTTGAGGATTCTTGGCCTTCCTGAAGGTGTGGAGGGGGCGGACGTCGGGGCATATGTGAGCACGATGCTGCACTCGTTAATGGGAGTGGAGGCCCCGACGGGTCCGTTGGAGGTGGAGGGAGCATACCGAGTTATGGTGCGAGGACCGAGAGCAGGAGAAGCTCCCAGAGCCATAGTGGTGAGATTTCTCCGTTTTAAGGATAGAGAAATGGTCCTTAGATGGGCGAAGAAAACTCGGTGTAGTAAATGGGAGAACGCGGTGATCCGCGTCTATCAAGATTGGAGTGCGGAGGTGGCGAGAAGGAGGGCGAGCTTTAATCGGGCCAAAGCGGTACTTCACAAAAAAAAGATAAAGTTTGGAATGCTGCAACCGGCAAGACTGTGGGTCACATATCAAGGGAGGCACCACTACTTTGAGACGGCGGATGAAGCGTGGACTTTTATTGTAGAAGAAAAATTGGAATGATTGGACTACGAAAATGAACGTTTGGACAAAGTGGTGGGACGAGTGGGGGGGGGGGCGAAGAGGGATTGTATGATTAATCCTGCGGTATGGTAACTTTTCTTTCTCCCACAGGTGGTGAGGGGGGGAGGTGGGGAGGGAGAGGAGATGGGGCGTTGGCCATGGGAGGCGGGGCCGAGGGAGAGGCGCGGGCTTGGTTCCCGCGCTATGATAATTATGGCGGGAATAGAGAAGCAGGAAGGAGGGGGCGCCGCACGGGGCGAGCCGTGATCACGGGGGGAAGCCGAGGTCAGCCAGAGTTTGCTGACTTCTGGGAGCAACATGGGGGGAGTAATTACGCTAGCGGGGGGTCTAGCGGGGGGGGGGGGAGGGGGGAATTACTGGGTTGCTGCTGCTGGGGAAAGGGGGGAGTGGGTGCGGGAAAGGATGGGCGGGGGGGCACCGTCTGGGAGAAATACAGCCGCGTGGGAACTGGGCGAGAAGCTGGAAAAAGATGATGGCTAACCGGCAAGGGGGGGGGGTGGGAAGCCCCCCAACTCGGCTGATCACGTGGAACGTGAGGGGGCTTAACGGGCCGATAAAGAGGGCACGAGTACTCGCACACCTTAAGAAACTTAAAGCAGATGTGGTCATGTTACAGGAAACGCACCTGAAACTGATAGATCAGGTTAGGTTGCGCAAAGGATGGGTAGGGCAGGTGTTCCATTCGGGGCTGGATGCGAAAAACAGGGGGGTGGCTATATTAGTGGGGAAGCGGGTAATGTTCGAGGCAAAGACTATAGTGGCGGATAACGGGGGCAGATACGTGATGGTGAGTGGCAAATTACAGGGAGAGATGGTGGTGTTGGTAAACGTGTATGCCCCGAATTGGGACGATGCCAATTTTATGAGGCGAATGCTAGGACGCATCCCAGACCTAGAGACCGGAAAGCTGATAATGGGGGGAGACTTTAACACGGTGTTGGAACCAAGGCTGGATAGGTCGAAGTCCAGGACTGGTAGGAGGCCGGCAGCAGCCAAGGTGCTTAAGGATTTTATGGAGCAGATGGGAGGGGTGGACCCGTGGAGATTCAGTAGACCTAGGAGTAAGGAGTTCTCGTTTTTCTCCTATGTCCATAAAGTCTATTCACGCATAGACTTTTTTGTGTTGGGTAGGGCATTGATCCCGAGGGTGAGGGGAACGGAATATACGGCTATAGCCATTTCGGATCATGCCCCACACTGGGTAGACTTGGAGATAGGGGAGGAAACAAGAGGGCGTCCACCCTGGAGAATGGATATGGGACTAATGGCGGATGAGGGGGTGTGCTTAAGGGTGAGGGGATGCATTGAAAAGTACTTGGAACTCAATGACAATGGGGAGGTTCAGGTGGGAGTGGTCTGGGAGGCGTTGAAGGCGGTGGTTAGGGGGGAGCTGATATCAATAAGGACACATAAAGGGAAGCAGGAGAGTAAGGAACGGGAGCGGTTGTTGCAAGAACTTTTGAGGGTGGACAGACAGTATGCGGAAGCACCGGAGGAGGGACTGTATAGGGAAAGGCAAAGGCTGCATGTGGAATTTGACTTGCTGACCACAGGCACTGCAGAGGCACAATGGAGGAAGGCGCAGGGTGTACAGTATGAATATGGAGAGAAGGCGAGCAGATTGCTGGCACACCAATTGAGGAAAAGGGGAGCAGCGAGGGAAATAGGGGGGGTGAGAGACGAAGATGGAGAGACGGAGCGGGGAGCGGAGAGAGTGAATGAAGTGTTTAAGACATTTTATAAAAAATTGTATGAAGCTCAACCCCCGGATGGGAGGGAGAGAATGATGGAGTTTTTGGATCGGCTGGAAATTCCCAAGGTGGAAGAGCAGGAAAGGATGGGATTGGGAGCACAGATCACGGTAGAAGAAGTGGTGAAAGGAATTAGGAACATGCAGACGGGAAAGGCCCCGGGACCGGACGGATTCCCAGTTGAATTTTACAGAAAATATTTGGACTTGCTCGCCCCGCTACTGACGAGGACCTTCAACGAGGCAAAGGAAAGGGGACAACTGCCCCCGACTATGTCAGAAGCAACGATATCGCTTCTTTTAAAGAAGGAAAAGGATCCCTCCTCAATGTAGATGCCAAGGTCTTGGCCAAGGTAATGGCAATGAGAATAGAGGAATGTGTCCCGGGGGTGGTTCATGAGGACCAAACTGGGTTTGTGAAGGGGAGACAGCTGAACACGAACATACGGAGGTTGTTAGTGGTAATGATGATGGCCCCACCAGAGGGTGAAACGGAGATAGTAGTGGCGATGGATGCCGAGAAAGCATTTGATAGAGTGGAGTGGGATTATCTGTGGGAGGTGTTGAGGAGATTTGGGTTCGGAGAGGGGTATGTTAGATGGGTGCAGCTGTTGTATAGGGCCCCAGTGGCGAGTGTGGTCACGAATGGACGGGGATCGGCATATTTTCGGCTCCATAGAGGGACAAGGCAGGGATGTCCTCTGTCCCCATTACTGTTTGCACTGGCGATTGAGCCCCTGGCGATAGCGCTGAGAGGTTCCAAGGGATGGAGGGGAATACTTAGGGGAGGAGAAGAACACCGGGTATCTTTATATGCGGATGATCTGCTACTATATGTGGCGGATCCAGCGGAGGGGATGCCAGAAATAATGCGGATACTTGGGGAGTTTGGGGATTTTTCAGGGTATAAATTGAATATGGGAAAGAGTGAGCTGTTTGTGGTGCATCCAGGGGAGCAGAGTAGAGAAATAGAAGACCTACCGTTGAGGAAGGTAACAAGAGACTTTCGTTACCTGGGGATCCAGATAGCTAAGAATTGGGGCACATTGCACAGGCTAAATTTGACGCGGTTGGTGGAACAGATGGAGGAAGATTTCAAGAGATGGGACATGGTAGCATTGTCAATGGCAGGGAGGGTGCAGGCAGTTAAGATGGTGGTCCTCCCGAGATTCCTTTTTGTGTTTCAGTGTCTCCCGGTGGTGATCACGAAGGCTTTTTTCAAAAGGATAGAAAAGAGTATTATGGGTTTTGTTTGGGCCGGGAAGACTCCGAGAGTGAGGAAGGGATTCTTACAGCGTAGTAGGGATAGGGGGGGGCTGGCACTACCGAGCCTAAGTGAGTATTATTGGGCCGCTAATATTTCAATGGTGAGTAAGTGGATGGGAGAGGAGGAAGGAGCGGCGTGGAAGAGATTAGAGAGGGCGTCCTGTAGGGGGACCAGCCTGCAGGCTATGGTGACAGCCCCATTGCCGTTCTCACCAAGGAACTATACCACGAGTCCGGTGGTGGTAGCTACACTGAAGATTTGGGGACAGTGGAGACGACATAGGGGAAAGACCGGAGCACTGGGGGGGTCCCCGATAAGAAACAACCATAGGTTTGCCCCGGGGGGAATGGATGGGGGATATGGAATGTGGCAAAGAGCAGGTATAACGCAATTGAAAGATCTATTTGTGGATGGGAAGTTTGCGAGTCTGGGAGCGCTGACCGAGAAATATGGGTTGCCCCAAGGGAATGCATTCAGGTACATGCAATTGAGGGCTTTTGCGAGGCAGCAGGTGAGGGAATTCCCGCAGCTCCCGACACAAGAGGTGCAGGACAGAGTCATCTCAAAGAAATGGGTGGGGGACGGTAAGGTGTCGGATATATATAGGGAAATGAGAGACAAAGGGGAGACTATGATGGACGAACTAAAAGGGAAATGGGAAGAAGAGCTAGGGGAGGAGATTGAGGAGGGGATGTGGGCAGATGCCCTAAACAGGGTAAACTCGTCGTCCTCGTGCGCCAGGCTAAGCCTGATTCAGTTTAAGGTATTACACAGGGCACATATGACTGGAACACGGCTCAGTAAATTTTTTGGGGTGGAGGATAGGTGTGCGAGGTGCTCGAGAAGCCCAGCGAATCATACCCATATGTTTTGGTCATGCCCGGCACTACAGGGGTTTTGGATGGGGGTGACAAAGGTGCTTTCAAAAGTAGTAGGAGTCCGGGTCGAACCAAGCTGGGGGTTGGCTATATTTGGGGTTGCACAAGAGCCGGGAGTGCAGGAGGCGAAAGAGGCCGATGTTTTGGCCTTTGCGTCCCTAGTAGCCCGGCGCAGAATATTGCTAATGTGGAAAGAAGCCAAGCCCCCGGGGGTGGAGACCTGGATAAATGATATGGCGGGGTTCATAAAGTTAGAGCGGATTAAGTTCGTCCTAAGGGGGTCGGCTCAAGGGTTTACTAGGCGGTGGCAACCGTTCGTCGAATATCTTGCGGAAAGATAGATAGGGGAGAACAAAGAAGGCAGCAGCAGCGGCCCAGGACTTGGGGGGGGGGGGGGGGGGGGGGGTGGCCTGAGACAAGGCAGGGGGGGGGGGGGTGTGGCCTGAGACAAGGCAGTTGCCAATTAGGGCTAGTTTTTATTTTTATTTTTTTTTGTTATTTAATATTTATTTATTTGTTGTTGTTTTTGTTTAAATTTAAAAAAGGTCATTATTATCTGTATTGTTACAATATTGTGTAAAGGATGCACAATGTACTGTGTTGGTTGACCAAAAATTTTCAATAAAATATTATTTAAAAAAAAAAAAAGAGTCAAAGTCACACTTCTAATTAAAAGCTTCACTTGGTGGAATAGCCGCATGCATGAAATCTGTAACAAGGGGCAGGATTCTCCCCTACCCGGCGGGGCGGGGGGTTCCGGCGTAATGGAGTGGCGGGAACCACTCCGGCGTCGGGGCCTCTCCGCACCTTTAGGGGCCAAGCCCTCACCTTGAGGGGCTAGGCCCACGCCGGAGTGCTTTCCGCCCCGCCGGCTGGCAGGAAAGGCCTTTGGCGCCACGCCAGCCGGGGCCGAAAGGACTTCGCCGGGCGACGCATGCGCAGGAGCGTCAGCGACCGCTCACGGCATCCCGCGCATACGCAGCGGAGGGGTTCTGTTCCGCCTCCGCCATGGTGAAGACCGTGGCGAAGGTGGAAGAAAAAGAGTGCACCCATGGCACAGACCTGCCATGGATCGGTGGGCCCCGATCGCGGGCCAGGCCACCGTGGGGGCACCTCCCAGGGCCAGATCGCCCCGCGCCCCCCCCCCCAGGACCCCGGAAGCCCCCCGCGTCGCCTGCTCCCGCCATTCAAAAGGTGGTTGAATCCACGCCAGCGGGAGAGGGTTGGCAGCGGCGGGTCTTTGGCTCATCGCGGGCCGGATGAATCACCGGGGGTGGGCCCGTCGACCGGCGCGATTCCCGCCCCCGCCAATTCTCTGGTGGCGGAGAATTCGGGACACGGCGGGGACAGGGGGCGAAATTCTCCGTTATCGGCGGAAACTCCGCCGATCGGCGCAAAAAACGGCGCAAATCCCACTTGCGTCACGTCATAAAAATGGGCCGATAGTCTGCGGCCCGAAATGGGCTAGCAGCGACGTAACGGGATCCGCGCTTGCGCAGTGGTTCACGCCGTGCAGCGTCATACGCGCTGCACGGCGTGACGGCTCATAAGGCCGCGCAGCTCCCCCCCACCCGACCGGAACAGCCGACCGCAACACCCGACTTGATGGCTGGCCGTCGCTCAGCCCCGAGATTCGAGTCACGCGATGTGGAGGCGCTCCTGGATGCGGTGGAGCAGAGGAGGGACGCCCTGTATCCCGGGCACGGCCGCAGAGTTGCCCCACGCCACAGCCGGCGTCTGTGGAGGGAGGTGGCAGAGGCCGTCACCGCTGTGGCCCTGACACCACGGACAGGCACCCAGTGCCACAAGAAGGTGAACGACCTCGTCAGAGCAGGCAGGGTGAGCCTCCCCCATATCCCCCATATCCCCCATATCCCCTCTCCCCCAAATCCCCCCCTCCCCCATATCCCCCCCTCCCCCATATCCCCCCCTCCCCCATATCCCCCATATCCCCCCTGCCCCCATATCCCCCCCTCCCCCATATCCCCCCTCCCCCATATCCCCCCCTCCCCCATATCCCCCCTCCCCCATATCCCCCATATCCCCCCTCCCCCATATCCCCCCTCCCCCATATCCCCCCTCCCCCATATCCCCCATATCCCCCCTCCCCCATATCCCCCATATCCCCCCTCCCCCATATCCCCCCTCCCCCATATCCCCCCTCCCCCATATTCCCCATATGCCCTCCTCCCCCCATATCCCCCCTCCCCCATATCCCCCATATCCCCCCTCCCCCATATCCCCCATATCCCCCCTCCCCCATATCCCCCATATCCCCCCTCCCCCATATCCCCCCTCCCCCATATCCCCCCTCCCCCATATCCCCCATATCCCCCCTCCCCCATATCCCCCCTCCCCCATATTCCCCATATGCCCCCCTCCCCCATATCCCCCCTCCCCCATATCCCCCATATCCCCCCTCCCCCATATCCCCCATATCCCCCCTCCCCCATATCCCCCATATCCCCCCTCCCCCATATCCCCCCTCCCCCATATCCCCCATATCCCCAAGTGAATCCAGCCCTAACCTTAACCTCTGCAATGCACGCGCAACCAATGGCGTGCATTCATATACCTGCCTAACACTGTTGCCTTTTACCCCTGCCACCACCACCCCCCCAGGAGAAGCGCGCACACAACAATAGGGAGCATGTGAGGACTGGAGGAGGGCCCGCTGATGAGAGGCCACTGACCGTACACGAGGAAAGGGCCCTGGAACTGGCTGGCGGACCTGACGACCGGGAGGTTGCTGATGCAGAGGTCGGGGCCCCACGAGCAAGTGAGCCACCAACAGCCCGTCCCCATATCCCCCCTCCCCTATATCCCCCTCTCCCGTATCACCTGATCACTGCCTGATGTCTAACCATGCATGCTTCATTGTGTATCGCAGGACCAAACGTCCAGGCACCCATCCCCGCAGATGCAGACCGCCCGCAGGATGCCCCTCCGAGACCACGGGAGACGGAGAGACCCGCACCCTCCAGCATGCGACGCCCGCAGGATGCCCCTCGGAGACCACGGGAGACGGAGAGACCCGAACCCTCCAGCATGCGACGCCCGCAGGATGCCCCTCGGAGACCACGGGAGACGGAGAGACCTGGAGCAACAGGGAGACGACACCCCCGTCACGTGCGGGAGCGACCACCCAGCGATGAGGGGGGCAGCCACAGGCCCCCGTCACATCCGAGCCAGGACACCACTACCCAGGACACCACTATCCAGGACACCCCTACCCGGGACACCACTACCCAGGACACCCCTACCCGGGACAGCACTACCCGGGACAGCACTACCCAGGACACCCCTACCCGGGAAGACGAAATACCGGACAGTGACTCAGAGTGGAATGGGTGGAGACGAACCCCCACCCCCAAATGCCATGGACTCAGAGTGGGACGAAGAGCACGACACAACGCCACTGCTGTCACCAACACCCTCCACCATCGCAGAAACACTCACCACGGTTGGGCACTTTAGTGATGAGGCGTCTGGTACACTCACTGGTGCGCACAACACAGCCGTCCCGGTACAGCAGGTGGAGGTAGGAGCAGCAGAGGGACCGGGCGGTCGGAGGGCAGCCCAGGCCAAGCGAACATCTGCCCGCCCAGATGGATCCCGGGTTCCTGCAGTTACCACACCCACACATAGATCCGATGCAACCACCCGACACGGAGACGAGCGAATAGGGTGACGGGTGGCTTGCGGCGGCTGCGGTCGCAGGTGGAGGAGTCCACCCGCGTCCAGGAGCTGGGAGTGGTCCCGGTCATGCGTGCCACCCAGGCTGACACCGCACGGGTGGGCGTCCGCGTGGAGGCAATGGGTGCGACGGTGTCAGACATGGGGAACGGTTTGCGAGGTCTGGGGCCTTCCGTGCAGGCGGCGTCTGTGGCCCAGGAAATGGGCTGCCCTCTCACAGGAGGCCATGAGCCAGTGCCAGCGCCAGATGGCAGAGGCGCTCAACGCCATAGCCCAGTCTCAGCAGGCCATGGCCCAGTCTCAGCAGGCCATAGCCCAGTCTCTGCAGGCCATGGCCCAGTCTCTGCAGGCCATGGCCCAGTCTCAGCAGGCCATCGCTGAGGGCATCGGCGCCAGTGGCCATGTGCGAGCTGGCGTCGCACTGTCGCAGACAGGGTTCGACAACCCCCTGGGCTCCATGGCTGCAAACCTGCAGACCCCTGTCGATACCAGCACGGGCCTCCAGGACTGGCAGCGCCAGATGTCGGGGGCGCGTCGGATGGCCAGTCCGTTCGCATCCCCCACCCATGTAGAGGCCTGGGGGCCATCGGGCACCCCGAGGGAGGAGGAGGTGGTGTGGTCCGTCCCGGCTCCCTCTGTAGGGGAGGTCCCGGTACACCGCGACACCTCGGGACTCCCCCCCTTCCGTCCCAGGTGCATCGGGTGGGCAACGGGCAGGACAGGCTGGCAGCTCGCCATCCCAGTCGCCCGGGCCGCAGCCTGGCCCATCTAGGCCAGGACGCCCCAGGAAACGGCCGCCAAAGGGATCCAGTGTCAGAGGGCAGGAATCACAGGAGTCCACCTCCAGTTCTGCTGTACCGTCTGGGGAACCACGTAGACGTAGTCAAAGGGCCCGTAAGGCCAAACAATTAGACACTGAGTAAGTTGGCACGGGTGCAGGGCACAGATGAGTTTTAGGCGCTAGGGCACGTGCATGAACTCCTTTGGTTATTAAAGTCAATGTCACACCTACCGAAGCTGCCCTTTGTGCTCTGTCCAAAGTGTGCGGGGGTGTCATGTACGTTGAGCGCAAGTGTGTGTGTGAGGGGTGGTCTTACCTCAGCCCCAGGTGAGTCTGCCCCCTTCCCCCTGGGCCGCCATCAACATCCCCCGGGCAGAGGACGGGACCGTGCGCTGCAGTGTCACAGCCGCATGCAGGGATGGTCCCGGGTGGATGGTGGTACTGTGGCCATGGGTCAGACATAGTCCAACGTTGTAGAGCCAGGAGCTCATCGGAGGCGGGCTGTCATCATTCTCCATGGCCTGCGATAGACACGCGTCCACCCGCAACTGGGTGAGCCCGGCCCGTTGTGCCGCCGGTGGATCGGCAATTGTTGGTGGGGGGGTGGTGTGCATGCGGGTGGGGTGTGTGGGGTTGGGGAGGGGGGTGATGGTGCTGGGTGGATGGATGGGTGGTGGGTGTGGGTGGTCGGCTGTTGTCATGGTGTGCGGTCTGTGGCCATACTACCCGATTCCCACGCCCATCTAGTCAGTGAAGGCGGGCGTCTATCAGTCTGTCCCGTGCCCCGCTGGGCCAGCCGGTAACGGTGGACAGCCACCCGTCTGTGTCTACCCCGTCTGCCCTGACCATTGCCCCCCATCCCCCTCATCTGGGGAGGACTGGGCCTCTTCCTGCTGCTCCTCCACCTCCGCCCTCCTCTGCCTGCGGCACATCGCCCCTCTGCTGGGCTATGTTGTGCAGGACGCAGCACACCACAATGATGCGGCCGACCCTATCTGACCGATACTGGAGGGCGCCCCCAGAGAGGTCCAGGCACCTGAAACGCATCTTCAGCACGCCAAAGCACCTCTCGATCACTCCCCTTGTCGCTACATGGGCATCATTGTAGCGGTTCTCCGCCTCATTGCGTGGCCTCCGTATAGGCGTCATCAGCCACGATCGCAATGGGTAGCCCCTGTCGCCCAGCAACCAGCCCCTCAGCCGGGGATGGCGTCCCTCGTACATGCCGGGGATGGATGACCGCGACAACACGAATGAGTCGTGTACACTGCCTGGGTAACGGGCGCAGACGTGCAGGATCATCATGCGGTGGTCGCAGACCACCTGTACGTTCATCGAATAGGTCCCCCTTCCTATTAGTGAACACGGCCCTGTTATCTGCAGGTGGCCGCACGGCGACGTGCATCCCATCGATCGCACCCTGGACCATGGGGGAACCCGGCAATGGCAGAGAAGCCCACGGCCCGGGGCATCTTGCTGGCCCGGTCCACGGGAAGCGGATGTAGCGGTGCGCCATGGGCATAAAGGGCATCTGTCACTGCCCGGATGCACCGATGCACCGATGTCTGCGATATGCCGGACAGGTCCCCCACTCGGTGCCTGGAATGACCCCGTTGCATAAAAGTTCAGGGCCACCGTAACCTTGACGGACACGGGGAGAGGGTGTCCCCCGCCAGTGCCACGCGGTGACAGGTGTGCCAGCAGGTGGCAGATGTGTGCCACGGTTTCCCCGGCTCATCCGGAGTCTCCTCCTGCATTCCCGGTCCGTGAGGTCCTGGTATGACTGCCGGGGCCGGTACACACGGGGCGCCCTCGGGTGCCTCCGTTGCCGTGGGGCCGCGACGTCCTCCTCCCCCCCTCCTCGTCCTGTCGGTCAGGTGTCCCTCCAGCCTGGGCGGCTGCCGCCTGCCCCTCTGCGGCAGCCTGCGCCGCCTCTCTGCACGCTCCTCCTCCTCCTCCTCCTCCTCCTCATCCAGGCAACATAGACATGAGCGGCTGCCACCACGGCGGCCAACATCGCTGGATGATCTGAAAACATGACGACCTGGTGGGGGGGAGGGGAACGACGACATGTCATCATTGCCCATATCCCCTCCTCCCCCCAGCCAGGTGGCATGGACCGCATGGGTCCAACTGTTGGAGGCTGGCACCTGGCCAGGTGGACCAACTCATTTGCCCTCCCATCACCCACCCCGGCACGGACCCCCGTCCCCAACCCCCACCCCGGCACGGACCCCCTCCACAACCCCCAACCTCCACCCCGGCACGGACCCCCTCCCCAACCCCCAACCTCCACCCCAGCACGGACCCCCCCCCCCCAACCTCCACCCCGGCACGGACCCCCCCCCCAACCTCCACCCCGGCACGGACCCCCTCCCCAACCTCCACCCCGGCACGGACCCCCTCCACAACCCCCAACCTCCACCCCGGCACGGACCCCCCTCCCCAACCTCCACCCCGGCACGGACCCCCTCCACAACCCCCAACCTCCACCCCGGCACGGACCCCCTCCCCAACCTCCACCCCGGCACGGACCCCCTCCACAACCCCCAACCTCCACCCCGGCACGGGACCCCCTCCCCAACCTCCACCCCGGCACGGACCCCCTCCACAACCCCAACCTCCACCCCGGCACGGACCCCCTCCCAACCTCCACCCCGGCACGGACCCCCTCCACAACCCCCAACCTCCACCCCGGCACGGACCCCCTCCCCAACCTCCACCCCGGCACGGACCCCCTCCACAACCCCCAACCTCCACCCCGGCACGGACCCCCTCCCCAACCTCCACCCCGGCACGGACCCCCTCCACAACCCCCAACCTCCACCCCGGCACGGACCCCCTCCCCAACCTCCACCCCGGCACGGACCCCCTCCACAACCCCCAACCTCCACCCCGGCACGGACCCCCTCCCCAACCTCCAACCCGGCACGGACCCCCCCCCAACCTCCACCCCGGCACGAACCCCCTCCCCAACCCCCACCCCGCACGGACCCCCTCCACAACCCCCAACCTCCACCCCCCACCCCCTCCCGGCACTCCCCCGGAGCCCAGCCTACTCTAACCACCCCCCACCCCCCCCCCCCCCCCCCCCCCCGCCGCACACACACACAAGCCGAGACACACCTCTCCTCAGGCAATCAGTCTGCGGCCACGCCATTTCCTGCCCAGAGCCAACCCCCCAGGCCGTCACTCACCTCCTCGCTGGTCGGCGTGAGCCTGGAGCACCGGGTCACGCCGATGAAAAGGAGGTTTGATTCACGTCGACGTGAACGGTCATCACGTCGACGGACTTCGGCCCATCCGGAAGGGAGAATATCGGCAGGCCGAAAATCGGCTGCCTTGCGCAGACCCGTGACATTCTCCGCGGCAGCGGCGCCATTAACGCCCCGCCGACTTTTCTCCCTTCGGAGACTTCGGCGGGGGCGGGGGCGGGATTCACGGCGGCCAACGGCCATTCTCCGACCCGGCGGGGGGTCGGAGAATGACGCCCAGGATTCACGCCAGCCCCCGGCGATTCTCCGACCCAGTGGGGGGGTCGGAGAATCGTGCCCAAGATAACAAAGTAACACTGATCCTGTTAGCCTAACTGAAAAAGAACTTGCCAACTGCAGCTATTTGAAAAATAAAAGTCCAGTTAGATTGCCCTTGTATGGATAAAAGCAAATTACTGCGGATGCTGGAATCTGAAACGAAAGAGAAAATGCTGGAAAATCTCATCAGGTCTGGCAGCATCTGTAGGGAGAGAAAAGAGCAAACGTTTCGAGTCCAGATGACCCTTTGTCAAAGCTAACAGAGTGTGGTAGTATGACTAGGGGTATTACGGTACCTTCAGAGGTGAGCTGCCATTGGTGCAGAGGACTCGCTGCCCATTGGCCCAGGTAAGTCATGTGCCTCCTCGTGTTCCCCGGCAGTCGGCCATTCTTCTGTACGTCTGCTGTCGGGCACACATCTTGTGTATTAAAGCCTTTTGTTTGGATCGCGTCTTCGCCTCGTGTCCAATTGATGGTGCATCAATTGAATACAAAAGTTTTAAAAGATGGAGCTTCGTATCAAGCTGGAGTGCCTTCGGCTCAGCACGCACGCAGCAAACGCAACAGCTGAATTTAAACACTGGCTGGCGTGTTTTAACAGTTATTTAAGCACAGCCGAAAGCCGCCCATCGAGGGAACAAACTTCATACCCTCCACTAATGCCTGGGCACTGCCGTGTACACACTCATAGAGGACAAACCAGACTTTGACGCAGCTATGGACTTACTAAAAGGACATTTCATTTGGCCGGTTAACCAGGTCTGCGCATGGCACTTGCTGGCCACGAGACAGCAGTTCCCCGGTGAGTCCTTAGATGAATTCTACCAGACCCTCCTTGTTCTGGGGAGGAACTGCCCCTGTCCACAAGTTTCTGCGGCAGAGCACACCGAACTTTTAATTCGAGACGCTTTCGTAGCGGGTATTCAATCTACCCAGATCCGCCAGAGACTCTTGGAGAAGGAAACTTTAAGCCTCGCTGAGGCGCGGGCACTCGCCTCCTCTCTCGATATCGCAAACCGCAACGCCCGCGCCTACGCTCCCGACCACGTGGCAGCCCCCTGGGCGGCATGGAACGCCACCCCCCCACCTCCGCAGACTCTGACCCCCCCCCCCAGGCCTGCGCTGTTGGGCACCCCGATAAACCCAAGGGGCCTCGCTGCCACTTTTGCGGCCAGGCCAAGCACCCCCGCCAACGCTGCCCAGCCCGCGCAGCAACCTGTAAAGGCTGCGGCAAAAAGGGCCATTACGCGACTGTTTGCCAGTCCAAGGCGGTCGCTGCAGTCCCGAGCAGCGACCACGGGTCTCTCTCTCCCCCCCGGGCTCCTCACACGCCCCGTGCGGCCCGCGGACCTCGCTCCCCCCACCGCCATGAGTGACCACTGGGCACCGCCATTTTGGGCCCCCGACCCCACATGCAATCCCAGGGTGCTGCCATTTTGTTCACCCCCCCCACCATGTGCAGCCGACGGGCGCCGCCATCTTGGATCGGCACCGAGGACCCCGCAAGTGACCACTCGCTGCCGGATGACGACTCGGAGTTCCTGCCTCGACTCGCCTCAGTAACGTTGGATCAGTTGGATCAGCAAGCTTTCCACGGCGACCACAAATTTTCCTCAACGGTCACGAAACAAGCTGCCTGTTGGACTCAGGGAGCACGGAAAGTTTTGTCTACCCCGCCACGGTAAGACGCTGCGCACTTCCCGTTCATCCGGTTAGACAAAGAATCGCTCTGGCCTCCGGTTCGCACTCGGTCCAGATCACAGGATGCTGCATAGCAGACCTCACGGTCCAGGGGAGGGTGTTTAAAAATTATAAGCTCTTCGTCCTTCCCCACCTCTGTGCGTCAGCACTCCTGGGGTTAGATTTCCAGTGCAACCTCCAGAGCTTAACTTTCAAATTCGGCGGCCCTATGCCCCCCCCCCCCCCCTTACTGTCTGCAGCCTCGCGTCCCTCAAGGTCGATCCCCCATCCTTGTTTGCAAACCTCATCCCGGATTGCAAACCCGTCGCCACCAGGAGCAGACGGTACAGTGCCCAGGACCGGATCTTCATCCGGTCTGAAGTCTAAAGGCTAGCAACAGCCCCTGGCGAGCACAAGTGCTGGTGGTTAAGACAGGGGAGAAAAATCGGATGGTCATAGACTACAGTCAGACCATCAACCGGTTTACGCAGCTGGACGCGTATCCTCTCCCACGTATCTCCGACCTGGTTAACAGGATCGCGCAGTACAAGGTTTTTTCCACAGTGGACCTTAAGTCCGCCTACCACCAGCTCCCCATCCGCACGAGTGACCGAATGTACACTGCGTTCGAAGCGGATGGGCGACTCTACCACTTTTTAAGGGTTCCTTTCGGTGTCACGAATGGGGCCTCGGTCTTCCAAAGGGAGATGGACCGAATGGTCGACCAACACGGTTTACGGGCAACCTTCCCGCATCTCGATAATGTCACCATCTGTGGCCACAACCAGCAGGACCACGACGCCAACCTCCGCAAATTCCTCCGTACCGCAAAACTCCTTAACCTGACCTACAATAAGGATAAGTGCATGTTTAGCACCGACTGTCTAGCCATCCTAGGCTACGTAGTGCGTAACGGAGTGATCGGACCCGACCCCGAATGCATGCGTCCCCAATTGCACAGACAAAGCCCATCCCCTCATCCAATCAGCCACGTTCCCCCTGTCGATGGAGGCCCGCCAGGCCTTTAACCGCATCAAAGCAGACATTGCAAAGGCCACGATGCGCGCTATCGACGAGTCCCTCCCTTTTCAGGTCGAGAGCGACGCGTCTGATGTTGCTCTGGCGGCCACCCTCAACCAAGCGGGCAAACCCGTGGCCTTCTTCTCCCGGACCCTCCACGCCTCCGAAATCCGACATTCCTCGGTCGAGGAGGAAGCACAGGCCATAGTTGAAGCTGTGCGACATTGGAGGCACTATCTGGCCGGCAGGAGGTTTACCCTCCTCACAGACCAATGGTCAGTAGCTTTCATGTTTGATAATGCACAGAGGGGCAAGATAAAGAACGATAAAATCTTGCGGTGGAGGATTGAGTTGTCCACGTACAACTACGACATCTTGTATCGTCCTGGGACGCTGAACGAGCCTCCTGATGCCCTGTCCCACGGCACCTGTGTGAACGCACATGTAGACCGCCTCCGAACCCTCCACGCGGACCTCTGCCACCCGGGGGTCACCCGCTTTTTCCATTTCATAAAGACCCGCAACCTGCCCTACTCCATCGAGGAGGTCAGGACAGTCACCAGGGACTGCCACATCTGCACGGAGTGCAAGCCGCACTTCTACCGCCCTGAATGAGCGCACCTGATAAAGGTTTCCCGCCCCTTTGAATGCCTCAGCGTGGACTTCAAGGGTCCCCTCCCATCCAACAACCGCAACACGTACTTCCTCAACATGATTGACGAGTACTCCCGCTTCCCGTTCGCCATACCCTGCCCCGACATGACCACAACTACAATCATCAAAGCCCTGCATACCATCTTCGCCCTGTTCGGTTATCCCGCATACATTCATAGCGATCGGGGGTCCTCCTTTATGAGCGACAAGCTGCGTCAATTCCTGCTCAGCAGGGGCATCGCCTCCAGCAGGCCGACCAGTTACAACCCCCGGGGTAACTGGCAGGTCGAGAGGGAGAACGGTACGCTCTGGAAGACCATCCTGCTGGCGCTACGGTCCAGAAATCTCCCAGTCTCCCACTGGCAAGAGGTCCTCCCAGACACCCTCCACTCCATCCGGTCACTTCTCTGAACCGCCACTAACCCAAACGCCTCACGAACGTCTTCTTGTTTTCCCCAGGAAGTCTTCCTCAGGGACCCAGCTCCCGACCTGGCTGGCTACGCCCGGGCCCATTCTGCTCCGGAAACACGTGCTGGTGCATAAGTCGGAACCGTTGGTCGAAAGAGTCCAGCTACTCCACGCGAACCCGCAGTACACGCATGTGGAGTATCCCGACGGCCGACAGGACACGGTCTCCCTCCGGGACCTGGCACCCGCCGGATCAAGGCCACACACCCCCAGCACCAGCCACTCCCCCCCCCCCAACCCCCCAACACCCACTGCCCCCAGCAACGACGCACCCACAGCTCAGCGGACAGGGACCCCCTCCCCCGGCCTGGCCCCCGCTAGCTCCAACTAGGGGTACGGACACAGAAACAAGATCATCGCTCCCGGAGTCACGGACGACCACCGCTCCGACGTCACCTACCACTCCGACGTCACCGGCACCACTATGCAGGTCAAGCAGGACATCACGGGCGCCCACTCGACTGATTGAATCAATGTGACCTACGGGTGGTCTTGGGGTGGACTTCTGGCTGCGGGTGGACTCTTGTGATTTTTTTGTTCTTTAACTATTCACCCATTTTTCCCCCCCCTGATTATTGCACACTGTACATAGTTATTGTTCTGTTCTCCACTTGAATAGTGGTTACGGGTCAGTGGGCAGCCATTGATGCAACGGAACGGTGTAAACATCTCTAGTCATACTACCAGCCTCACGTACTCACGCCCCCCCCCCCCCCACCCGCCCGATGCATTTTATTTTCTCTCTCCCCCCTCGGCTTCCTTTTCAACAAGGGGTGAATGTGGTAGTATGACTAGGGGTATTACGGTACCTTCAGAGGTGAGCTGCCATTGGTGCAGAGGACTCGCTGCCCATTGGCCCAGGTAAGTCATGTGCCTCCGCGTGTTCCCCGGCAGTCGGCCATTCTTCTGTACTTCTGCTGTCAGGCACACATCTTGTGTATTAAAGCCTTTTGTTTGGATCGCGTCTTCGCCTCGTGTCCAATTGATGGTGCATCACAGAGAAAGTGGGAAATATTTATACTGTGGAATGAGAATGAAAGATGAGTCATAGCCACAGAAACCTAGGGAAATGGGGTGCTAATGGCCACAGAAACCAAGGGGAAAGAATACCTATGGCAGTCCCCAGAGAGAACAAAATATGTGAAAGGCCAAACAGCAGAGAAACGAACATCAAAGGGTGAACTGTAGATGTGGGAAGTCTTACAACACCAGGTTAAAGTCCAACAGGTATGTTTCAAATCACTAGCTTTCAGAGCACTGCTCCTTCCTCAGGTGACCTGGAGGTGAGGAAGGAGCAGTGCTCCGAAAGTTAGTGATTTGAAACAAACCTGTTGAACTTACTGTGCTCACCGCAGTCCCAACGCCGGCATCTCCACATCATGTAGATGTGGGGGGAGAGGAAGGGGGAAGCAAAGGGGAGAAAGGGTAAGGAAAGGTGGATAAGATGGTGGGGAGGGAGGGGGGGGGGGTTAATATACATTAAGAAAGAAAGAAATGGTAAAAGACAGTTAAAATGAAATGGGATGAAAACAAATGGGTCGAGGTGGGGTAGAGCTAATCATCTGAAGTTGTTGAATTCGATGTTGAGGCTGGAAGGCTGTAGCGTGCCTAACCGGAAGATGAGATGCTGTTCCTCCAGTTTGCGTTGAGCTTCATTGGAACATTGCAGCAGGCCCAGGACAGACATGTGGGCATGGGGGCAGGGTCTTTTGGTAAAATGGCAAGCAACGGAAGGTCAGGGTCCTGAATGCGCAACCTTGTATGTCCTTATATGTCCTTATATTAACATATAGTACCATTATGTAATCCAGAAACATACACATTATCAAAGACAGGATGAAAAAAATGTATTAAATGTGGCAGATTGCAATCAGTATTTGAGTTTGTAATGGTTTGATTTGAAGTGCTGAACTCAACTTGAATGCATTTCTTTTGTTGGGGTAACAAAAAATGTGGGAGTCTCACATACCAAACTTAAAGCAAGAACATACATTTATATTCTCATCAACCCAAAATATTAACTGCTTCTCTCTCCGCACCTGCTGCCAGACTTGCTGAGTGCTTCCAGCTTTTTCTGGTTTAATAATAATAATAATCTTTATTGTCACAAGTAAATGAAGTTGCTGTGAAAAGCCCCTAGTCACCACATTCCGGCGCCTGTTCGGGTACACAAAGGATGAATTCAGAATGTCCAAATTATCAAACAGCACGTCTTTCGGGGCTTGTGGGAGGGAACCGGAGCACCCGGAGGAAACCCACGCAGACACAGGGAGAACGTGCAGACTCCGCACAGACAGTGACCCAAGCTGGGAATCGAACCGGGTACCCTGGAGCTGTGAAGCAACAGTGCTAACCACTGTGCTACTGTGCTGCTCCTTTCATTCATAAATTCTAGATTCAGGAAAGGCTGACATCTGATTTGATTTGACTTATTGCCACGTGTACCGAGGTACAGTGAAAAGGATTGTTCTGCGTATGGGCCAGGCAGATCCTTCCATACATGAAAAACATAGGGCTTACGATAAATACACAATGTAAATACATAGACACAGTCATCGGGTAAAGTATACAAGAGTGTAGTGCTACCCAGTAGAGAAGATGTGTGAAGAGATCAGTTCAGTTCATAAGAGGGTCATTCAGGAGTCTGGTAACGGCGGGGAAGAAGCTGTTTATCGACAGGGCCATTTATACTGACATCTGTTGTTAGCAAATTGCTCGAACCTCGAATTCAGGATTACAAATGTGTATCTTTGTTTACAGAATTGCATGGATAAATTCAGCAACTACAGACCAAACAGTTTAACCTTGGTGGTGGGTAAACTTATAGAAAGAATAATCTGTGACAAAATTAAAAAATTTGACAGTGTGGCTCAGTTGAGGAAAGTCAGCACAAATTTGTTACTGCAAATTTTGTTTAACTAACTTGATGAGTTTTTTTGATAAGGTTTACAGAGAGTTGATGAGGGTAATGTGGTTTAAATGGAGCACATGCATTTGTGTTTAATGAAGTGCTGCATAATGGGCTTGCCAGCAAAGTTGAAAGCCCTGGAATAAAACGGGCAGTAGCAGCATGAATACAAAGTTGACTAAGTGACAACAAATAGTGATATTTCTGGAAAATATTTTTTAGACTGGGGGGGAAAATACAGAGGGGTTCCTTAGGGGTCAGTACTAGGACCACACTTTTCTTATATTCACGTCTTGGACTTGGATGAAAAGGGCATAATTTCAAAATTTGCAGATGACAAAACCTAGAAATATTTTGAATTGTGAGGAAGTTAGTGATGGACCACACGGCCATTAATCCTTCATTCACCCAGCGCCCGGGATGGGTGGCCAAAAGAATGGCCGCCGTAATGGGGCTCCCCGACTGCACGGCCTGTTCCCCCCCCCCTCCCCCACCTTCCACTCCCCTCTGCTGACCCTGGCAGACCGCACCTCCCCCCCCCCACACCTCCCCAGCCTTCCCACTCAACTGGCGATACCCACGGGGGGGGGGGGGGGGGGGGGGGGGGGGGGAGGAAACACCCAGGACCACACCAATAGCAGGCCCTGGTGGCCCTGGCAGCAGGGATGACTGCCAGGAGCGGGGGCACCGGCGGGGTGGGGGGCATGTGTGGCTGGGCTGTGCGATGCCAACCGGGGCAACCATGTAGCCCATGACACCTGGTTGTGCACAGGGGCATGGCCATGATAACTTTTTCTCCCCTCACCCCCTGCAGATTATCACGTTTGGGAACCAACCAGCGATGTTCACCGCTGTGGCGGGGGCTGCTGCATGCAGCCCTGTGGCAGCGTCAGCGGAGGCAGCGCAGAGAGGAGGTGGAGGCAGCAGCAGAGGCCCTGTCGAAATCACTGGGGATGGGGTGATGGGGATGGTTGCGGAATGGGGTGGGGCTGCATGAGAGGGGGAGTCCGAGGTGCGGCCCTGTTCCGGAATCTCACCTGCAGGAGTCACCGGCAAGGGTCCCAGCTCCTCCTCCTCCTCCCTCGGGGTGTCCGATGGCCCCCGGGCTACTCCATGGGACTGGGGTGTGAGTGGAGACAAACCATGAGGCCCACGCCTGCCGCTTCCAATCCTAGAAGCCCGCTCTGGTATCGACCAGGGTCTGTATGTTTGGGGCCATGGAGCACAGGGAGTGGCCCATCCCTGTCTGGGACTGGGCCACCTCCTTCTGGGTCTGTGAGACGCTGGCCAGCATCTTGGCAATGGCGCCGATGCTCTCAGCAATGGCCTGCTGTGACTGGGCCACACTGAGGAGCGCCGCTGAAATCTGCAGCTGGCTCTGGCTCATGGCTGCCTGTGAGAGGGCAGCCCTGTCCTGGGCCATGGCCCCCGCCTCCACAGAATGACCCAGGCCTTGCAAAACTTGACCCATGTCCGACATCATCGCCCCCACTGCCTCCACCGCGGACGCCACCCGTGCGGTTTTGACCTGGATGGCACGCATGACCGGTACCACTCCCTGCTCCCACAGGCAGTTGGACTCCTCCACCTGCGTCTGCAGGTGCTTGAAGCTGGGCATCATCCCCTCCTCTGGTCCCTGGGTCCCTGACTGTACCTGAACTATGGGTGGGAATGGATATTCTTGAAACCCGGGACCCACCTGGGCGGCAGCTGGTTGCTGGGGCTGGGCTGCCCTCCGAGCGTCCGGCCCCTCGGCTGCTCCTACCTCCACCTGCTGTACCGGGACGGCTGTGCGGTGTTCACCAGTGAGTGTCCCAGAAGCCTCCTCACTAAATAGCCCAACCGAGGTGATAGTCTCGGAGATGGTGGATGGTGTTGGAGACAGCTGAGATGGAAAGTCCATGTCTTCATCGGACCCGAAGTCCGAGGTCTTTTGTGTCGTGGTGTGCTGTGTATCTGTCCCCTATGTCATGGTGTCCTGTGTGTCTGTCCCCTGTGTGAGGGGTGTGGGGGGGGGCACACGTGTCATGCAGAGCCCAAACAGGCAAGGGGGTCTCAGTTCGTGGCGCGCCTCCGACCTCCGCATTGGCAACCTCCCGCTCCTCCGGCCCGCCAACAATGTCTAGTGCCCTCTGCTCGGGCCCAGTGAGGGGACGCAGTTCTGGTGGTCCCCCTCTGGTCTTCTCCCGCACCCGGCGGTTATGCATTGACTATCCTTGGGGGGTGAGGGGGGGGGGGGGGGGGGGGGGGTGGCAAACACAAACAACAACAATGTTAGACGGTCTGCCGCATGCAGCCCAAGGGTTTGATCTCTGATGGCATTGGTGCACAAGGCACACGGCCATTGCGGCTGGCATGGGTGGGTGCAGCCATGTGGGCCAGGGTCGGGGTGGGAGCGTCCCATGGGGGAGGGGGGGGGAGGGGGGGTAGGGAGAGCGGGCCACATACGTGTGGGGGTAGGGTGTAGGGTGGTTTGTGCCAGGGGCACAGTGCTGGGTACTCACCCTGGCCACTCTGAGGTTGTGCAGCTTCTTTCGGCACTGGTCTGCGGTCCTGGCCACTGCCCCGACGCCACTGACAGTGTCTGCCACCTCCACTCAGGCACGCCGACCTCCATCCTGGCGCGGGGTACAGTATCTGCCTCCTCCCCTCCACGGCATCCAGGAGGGTGTCCAACTTGCTGTCCCTAGCGACGCTGAGTGTGTGTGTGGGGGGGGGGAGAATGGTTATGAGCAGCCGCAGCGTCGCATCAATGACGGACCCGGTGAATCGGCTGCCGCTCCTTCACATTCCGCCAGTGCTAGGCCCTTGTGGCCCATTGAATAGCTCCACCTGGGGGCCCAATGATGCCGTCGTGAAACTCCACGGTTTTCACGATGGTGTCAACATCTAGCCTCATTTTGGAGAATCCAGCCCCAGATTTAACTTCAAATCGTGATTCCATACAATGCCAGGATGCACTCAAGCTGTATCATTGATGTATCAACACATGCTTTTGTGTGTGTGACAATGTGTGGAAACAGATGGACATAGATAAGGAAGTGACCCTCGGAGTCGTGAAGACTACTATTCTTGCCCTGTTAGCAGTTTTCAGAATGCACTACAATTATGGCCAAGTATCCCATCATGCCTTGGTTATAGTTAGCCAGAAATCTACATTTCTACACTAGTAAGTCACATATCCAAACTTGCCAATGGCACAAAGATACACAGCATTACAAACAGTGTAGACAGAAAAGACTGACAGGCAAAATAAAGGGGAATCCCAAAGTCTTCTATAGACATATAAATGATAAAAGGGTGGTAAAAGGAAGATTAGGGCCGATTGTTCAGAAACCAGCCTCTGTTTGGACATGACAAACGCCCTGGATTCCACGGATTACAGTTTAGGAACCCCTGGCTTATGGAATAAAAGGGGCAGTAGCAATGTGGATACAAATTTGGCTGGAAAATAGGAAACAGTAATGGCCAATACATATTTTCCATGCTGAGGGGAAGTTTGTCATGGTGTTCCCCAGGGGTCGATATTGGCACCCTTGCTTTCCTGATATATATATTAATCTAGATCTTGATGTGCAGGGAACAATTTCAAAGTTTGTGGATGATACAAAAATTGGAATATTGTAAACTGTGAAGAGGACAGTGTAGAACTTCAAAAAGGACATAGGCAAGTTGGCGGAATGGGTAGATTAGTGGCAGATGAAATTCAATGAGGAGAAGTGTGAGGTGATGTATTTTGGTAGGAAGAACAGGGAGAGACAATATAAAAAAGGGGCAAAATTCTTAAAGGGGTGCAGAAGCAGGGAGACCTGGCTGTATATGTGCATAGATCATTGAAGGTGACAGGACAGATCGAGAGAACAATTAATAAAACATACAGTACCCTGGGCTTTATTAATAGGGGCAGAGAGTAAACGGCAAGGAGTACTTAATGCTGAACTAGTACAAGACACGGGTTAGACCTCAGCTGACCTAGTGCGCGTTAGGAAAACAAAGGTAGTTTTAAGGAATTTATATTAGTAAACAGTAGAACGAGATCGCAAGAAACTGCAGAGTGTGGTGAACTCAGCCCAATGCATCACACAAGCTTGCCAACCTCCCGTTGATTATGTCTACACCTCCCGCTGCCTCAGGAAGGCAGACAGCATTATCAGAGACCCCTCTCATCCAGGCTTTGCCCTCTTCCAGAACCTTCCATCAGGCTGAAGGTACAGAAGTCTCAAGACCCGCACATCCAGACATAGGAACAGCTTCTTCCCCACAGCTACCAGACTCCTCAACGACTCCCCCTCGGACTGATCTGTTCCCTGTAAGAACACTATTCACAACGCCCTATGCTGCTCTTGTTTGGCCCTTGTTTCGCACTGTAACCAATCACTATTTGTTGATGTGCCATTGTCAATGTACTCTGTCGATTATTCTTTTGTCTACTATAATAATAATAATCACTTATTGTCACACGTAGGCTTCAATGAAGTTACTGTGTAAAGCCCCTAGTCGCCACATTCCGGTGCCTGTTCAGGGAGGCCGGTACGGGAATTGAACCCACGCTGCTGGCATTGTTCTGCATTACAAGCCAGCTGTTTAGCCCACTGTGCTAAACCAGCCCCTATACGTACTGTGTACATTCCCTTGGCCGCAGAAAAATACTTTTCACTGTACTTTGATACATGTGACAATAAATAAATATCAATAGAAATAATGTATAGTTTTAAGTGGGTTTAATTTAATGTTGAGATGGTTATTTGAATAGAAGCATTGTGCAGGGGGAGGGGGGAAAGGCAGGGGAATGGCACTAAGCCATGATGCTGTTTGGAGGGCCAGTGGAGACATAATGGGCCAAATAGCCTCCATCTGCTCCGCAACAGTTCTGTTATGGGACAAACGAGCTGATTTCCAAAGGTGATGTGAGAGTGACAGTTCTTGACATCAAGACAGCATTTGACTAATGTGGCAACAAGGAACCTAAGCAAAAATGAAGTCAATAGGAAAGAGGGTGAAAACTCTCCATTAGTTGGAGTTAGTTTAAGGGCAGCGCGGTAGCATTGTGGATAGCACAATTGCTTCACAGCTCCAGGGTCCCAGGTTCGATTCCGGCTTGGGTCACTGTCTGTGCGGAGTCTGCACATCCTCCCAGTGTCTGCGTGGGTATCCTCCGGGTGCTCCGGTTTCCTCCCACAGCCCAAAGATGTGCAGGTTAGGTGAATTGGCCATGATAAATTGCCCTTAGTGTCCAAAATTGCCCTTAGTGTTGGGTGGGGTTACTGGGTTATGGGGATAGGGTGGAGGTGTTGACCTTGGGAAGGGTGCTCTTTCCAAGAGCCGGTGCAGACTCGACGGGCCGAATAGCCTCCTTCTGCACTGTAAATTCTATGAGTTGGAGACATAGCTAGCACTAAGGAAGATGGTTGTGGTTCTTGGAATTCAATCGTTTCAGTTCTGGGACATCGCTACAAGACTTCCTCAGGGTAGTGTCCCGGACACAACAATCTGCAGCTGCTTGATTAATGATCTTCCCCCTTCATAAGTTGAGAAGTCGGAATGTTTGCTGATGATTGCACAATGTTCAGTTCCATTCGCGACTCCTTCGATACTGAAGCAGTCTGTGTCCACATGCAAGACCTGGACAACATTGGGCTTGGGCTGATAAATGACAAGTAACATTCATGTCACACAAGTACTAGGCAATGACCATCTCCAACAAGAGAGAACCGCTTTGACATTCAATGGCATTACCATCGCTGAATCCCTCTCAAATTAATATCCTGGGGGTTTCCATTGACCTGAAACTGAAACAGCTTTATACATACATGACTATAGCAGCAGGTCAGAGACTGGGAATTCTGCTGCAAGTAACTCACTTTTTGACTCCTCAAAGCCTGTCCACAATCTACAAGGCTCAGGTCAGGGGTGTGATAGAACACTCTCCACTTGTCTGGATGAGTGCTGCTACATCACTTACGAAGCTTGACACATCCAAGACAAAACCATCTGTTTGATTGGCACTCCAACCACCACCTTAAATATTTGGGCCCTCCACCATTGATGCACAGTGGTAGCAATGTGGACCATACAAAATGCACTGCAACAACTCGACAAAGCTTTTGACTCAAAAATAATTTTATTACAAAATAACTTTTCATTATTACAAAATAAATTCACAATAACAGCTTAATATATAAAAATAACATACATGAATATTACATTCCAACCATTTTCAACCTTACTAACACCCCCCTATCCCCACGCCCAACTGCTGACGGTGACTAACTCTTTGAAAAAGGAAATGAATGACTGCCACCTCAAGTAAAGCCCTTCCACCAGCTCTCTAATGGTGTACTTGATCGTCTCAAGATGTAGGAAATCCATTAGATCATCCAACTGTGCCGAGGTGCTGGGCGGAATGGGAGAACGCCACCCCGGCAGAATGCGTCTCTGGGCTATCAATGGGGCGAGGACATCCGCCTTCACCCCTGTCTGCTGCACCGTCAAGTCCCGAGACCCCGAAAATGGGCACCAGCGGACAAGGCTGCAGTTTGATTTCAAGAAACGCTGTCATGGTGTTAAAGAAGGAGACCAAAAGCCAACAGGTTTAGGACACAACCAGAACATACGGGTATAATTTGTCGGTTCCCTGAGGGCACTGTTCGCACCTGTCTTCCACCTGAATAAAAAAAAACACATTCTAGTAAGGAAGGAAAACGGCAACAACACCACCATTTGCAAGTTTTGCCCTAAAACACATACAGTCCTGACTTGGAACTGTTTCTTTATTGTCGCTGGATCAACATCCTGGAACTCACTTCCTAACAGCACTGTGGGTGTACCTAAACCACATGGGCTGCAGAAGTTCAAGAAGGTGCAAGGACAATAGATGTTGCCGTAGCCAGTGATGCCCGCGTCCTATGAATGAATAAGAAAGAAGATTGATATTGGTAAGATTACCCCCTCAATCTTCTATATTGAAGGGTATAAATTCTCAGGACCATCCGCTGAACTGTGTTGTCATTGTTTGAGGGATTAAAAGGAAGAAAGATTTGTATTTTCTCATCAATTAAAATGTTGCAAACTTTTTTCGAATCACTTGTGGTCAATTGTTCAGTCAATTTGTGTACAGAAAAGTCTCTCAAAGAGCATTATTTTTTGCTGTTGTTGTTTGGAAAATGAGTAGCTCTTGGTGACCTTCAAGTAGATGTGACCTTCTCAGTTCATTCTGTACCTGGATCTACACTTCGTTCCAGTGATCTGTTCCTTCACATACCCTTGGCCAGTGTGCGATTCACATTGTCTAGTGAGTCACTAGGCAGCCATCCCCTTGAATCCCAAGATGGCGCCGGAGTGTGGCAGCTTTCTCACACAGATCCTCTTCCTACATCTTTTCTAACTGTACCATCCCTTTAAAATGTTATTCTAACATTAACTCTATCTCTAACCTTTCTCTTTTATATTCCCTTGCAGGTCTGAAGATCGTCCGACATCCGTGGGTCTACCCACATGATCGAACCTGACCCGGCAGGACTCCTCCAACGACCCAACCCTGGCCTTGACCTGGAAGCGGATGAGGCCCGACTGGGAAATCCAACCCCGACCTCGCGTAGGACCTAACCCAGCTCCTTGGAGCGCCCGACCCGGACTGGGAAGTGAGGGAAATGCGGTGATCTTCAGGTGAGACTGAAGTAACACAGTTTCAAGTCTCCTCTACCCAGCATGCTCCTGACAAACGTCCCAGCTAGCGAAAAAAAGCTTACCTCTCAGAGGGAAATAAGAGATGGCCGTGTGCTTTGTTTCACGGAGACATGGCTCACCCCTGCCTCACCGGACTATGCCATACAACTGGATCCACCTAATGGACTGCACGGCGTCATCGGGCAAGGCGAAGGATGGAGGGGTTTGCCTCCTCATCAACTCCTCCTGGTGCTCGGACGTGGAAACCCTGGTGAACTGCTGCTCCATGAACCTGGAACACCTGACTGAGAAGTGAACCCATACTACCCTCCACGGGAGTTCACTTCTGTCATTATCACGGCAGTCTACATCCCACCCCAGGCGGAAGTGAAGAAGGTGCTTGATAAATTGTACACTGCTGTAAATAACAATGAAACAGAACACCCGGAGGCTTTGTTCATCATGGCTAGGGACTTCAACCAGGCCAACCTCAAGAGTGTACTGCCAAACTTCCACCAACACATATCCTGTCCCACCAGGGGCCCCAACACCCATGACCACTGCTACTCAAACATTAAGGGCGCCTACCAATCCATCCCCTGGTTGCACTTCAAACAATCGGACCAGAAGACGGTGCTCCTTCTCCCGGGATACAAGCAGAAGCTTAAGCAGGAGAATCCGGTTAAGATGGTCGTGCAGTGCTGGTCCAAGGCAACAGAAGAGCTCCTATTAGACTGCTTAGAGTCAATGGACTTGTCCATATTCAAGAACTCAACGGCCAACCTATGCCACCACCATCACAGACTTCATCAGCAAGTGTGTAGAAGATTGCGTGCCGAAGAAGGTAATAGGTACGTTCCCTAACCAGAAACCATGGTTTAATCGGGAGATCCACTCCCTACTGAAGGCCAGCTCTGAAGCATTCAAGGCAGTTGACCCTGACCTATACAAGAAATCCAGGTACGACCTCTGCAAAGCCATCAGGGACGCCAAGACACAATACCAGACTAAGCTAGTCACAGACTAACGACATGGACTTTCGTCAGTTGCGGCAACTTATAGGGCAGCACGGTGGCACATTGGTTAGCACTGGGTCACTGTATGTGTGGAGTTTGTATGTTCTCCCTGTGTCTGCGTGTTTCCTCCGGGTGCTCCAGTTTCCTCCCACAATCCAAAGAAGTGTGGGCTAGGTAGATTGACCATGCTAAATTGCCCCTTAGTGTCCAGAAATGTGCAGGGTTACAGGGATAGGGCAGGGTGGACAGGGGAGTGTAAATGGGTAGCTCATTCAAAGGTCGGTGCAGACTCGATGGGCCTAATGGCCTACTTCTGCACTGTAGAAATTCTATGATTACATGGTGACTATTACCTGATGCTTTATCATGGCACAAGAGAGAATTGGGTGCAATTATTCATTGTTCAGAATGCAGTTGGTGTAAATTTGTCAAGAAGATGGAGCACTTGGTGAATGATCATGATTATGGCATAAAACCTGCATGGCAGAGCTCATTTAGGAGGCTATGTTTAGAATGCTTCCAAAGGTTTCCCTGCTGCTGCTGCTCCCATCTTCCAACTTCTTTTTAATCACCCTATTTCACCCATTTATTTATCCTGTTCTCCCCCTCATGCTGATTGATCACAGTCAAACTGCAGGAAAGAGTTATATTTTTGGCCAAGTTCCTGACTCCCTAAATCTTTTCTTCATCTACAAGGCACAAGTCAGGGCGGTAATGGGATATTTTTCACTTGCTTGAATAAGTGCAGCTCCAACAACACAAAAACCTCAACAGCATCCAGGAAAAAGCAGCCTGCTGGACTAGCACCAAATTTCACCTTCAACATCCAATCCTTCCATCACTGATGATCATAGCTGATCTCTTCCTGGTCTCAAAGCCTCCCTACCTGTTCCACATATTCCTTGCGCCTGTTTTTTAAAACAATCAAAATATATCTATCTCCCTCTTGAAACCATTTAATGATTCGAACTTCACCAGCAAGTTCCACAAGTTCACCACCCTCTATGAGAGGTATTCCTCCTCGTCTCAGTTTTAAATCTACCACCTCTCACTCTATATCTCTGACCTCTTGTTCTAGATTGCCCCACAAGGGGGAACATTTGGTTTACGTTTACGTTATTGTGTTATGCTTCTTCACGTAGCATAAGCTGCTTCCTTGATGTATACTCTGACAAAGGAAGGTTCAGACTTGGAGATAGATTTAACACATTTATTGAACAGTTAACAATTCTCCTACTTGGGTTCGACTCTCCTGCTAATCTATCTATAGTAACTCAATCTAACTAACCAGTCTGCTCTAATCCATGCAGTGGGTGTGATGCTTCCCTGATCTGCCCCTGTCTCTCCGAGTGTCGCCTATGGAAAGAGAAAGAGCATGTGTGCCCTGTCCTTTTATATGGGGAGCCCCCTTGTGGTAGTGTCACCTCTGGGTGTGTCTTGACTGCCCATTGGTCGTGTCCTGTCTTACTGACCTATTGGTTGAATGTCTGTGTGTCATGATGTCTCTGGTGCTCCCTCCAGTGTTTATTTAGTTCTAGTGTATTTACATTAATACATGTCCTTCACAGTTACTCGTGTCAGCGTCCTTTGTGGCATCTGCTCTTTCCTTGAGCGTGCCGTCATTGAGTCCGCAGCGCTCCCCGTCTGGAGTCATGTCCGGCTGACTTGAATCAGCTTTGGCTTGTCGATGCTCCCCGTCTGGAGCCCTTTCTGGTTCAGCTGTGTCCGCTGAGGTTTCTTGACGCTCCCCATCCGGAGTCATTTCAGGCTCACTTGAGTCAGCTGTTTTTTGATGCACCCCGTCCGGGGTCAAAATGTTCAGAAATGCATTTGCTTGTGGAGAGGCTCGGGCGGATGAGGTTTGAATTAACGTGCTGTCACCAGTAGTCTCACTGTGATTGTCAAGTGCCTCTGTACACACTAGCTGAGGTCTGTCACGTTACACATCTGGTATGGGAAGTGGGATGCTGTCGTCACTTGTCGTACATACAGTGGGTAGAGCCTCAGTGTCTTCTTGTCGTTCACTTGAGCTGGGTAGACTGTCCAAGTCTTCTTCAGGTGACTCAAATAATCTGGGTGGACTGTCATAATCTTCTTGCTGTGCACTTGAGCGTGGTAGACTGTCATAGTCTTCGTGCTGTGCACTGGAGAGTGGCAGGCTTGCATCATCTGCTGCTGGTTGCTCAACCAAGGTTGCTAGACCTTCATGGTCTTGTTCATGCAAGGACTGCACGCTGGAGTCTTGCGTTGCTTCCATCGTGGAGTCTGTCCACGAGCTCACGGTGGAGTCTTGTGTCACTCTCTGTGGAGTCTTGCAGAATTCAGTGTGTGGAATCGTGCATTGGTCTCGCTGTGGGGGCTTGTGTCACTCTTTCTGTGGAGTATTGCAGCGTTCCGCGTGTGGAATCATGCATTGGTCTCGCTGTGGAGACTGTCATCGCTTTCTGTGTGGAGTTGGGGACTCTTCATGGTGCGTGGACACCACACTGTGCGGCAGCAGGCCGCGCTCTGTGGGCTTGTACCGCTCTCTGTCTCTTGGCGTCAGGCTGCAGCATAATCCTGCACTCACGAGTCGGGATGTCATATATGCTGGGCTGAAGATCCTCAAACCCGAAGAACTCGTCCATATATGTGTCGGATTCTTCACAGTACAACACAGCGCGTCACGGTTCGGATTTGGTACTGGGGTCGCCATTTCCAAAGATGAAATCTTCGTCTGAGTTGTAATCTTCAAGGACCATATCATCACTTTGTGTCGGAGCTGTCATTGTGCTTGCGATGTCCAAAGAAGTAATCAACGTCTGAGTCGTAGTCGTCAAGGACTAAATCATTACTTTGGGCGGTGCTAACTGCTTGTTGCAGGGTTCTGCGGAGGTTACTTTCAGCTACTGGCCGAATTCCGGGCATTATGCTGTCGTTCCAGGTGAAAGAATTGTGTTTTACGGCGTAAAGTTTTTTTTCTTCTTGATTTGGGACATTTCCCCTATAAGTGGGCGTGGTCCGATGCCTCTGACGTCATGACGCTTGTGACGTAGAGCGTAGGATGGACTGGGCATGCGCAGATCGTTGTTCCTTCACTTGGTGCCGTTTTTGCAACTGCGCTCGTGCAGCTCCTTTCCCAAGATGGCTGCAAATCAAAACTGTTGTTTTCTGCATTTGCATGCCTACCTTCACCTCGTGGTGAGTGTTGGCACCTCCTGAGCTGCTGTAGAACCGGAATCTCGAACATCTTGCCTAGGTGCTGTTGCTGGTAGTCACGGATTTGTTGAGTTGAACTATAGGGATTCAACAGGTCACTCACTGGTACCATGTTGTGTTATGCTTCTTCACGTAGCATAAGCTGCTTCCTTGATGTATACTCTGACAAAGGACGGTTCAGACTTATTTATTGAACAGTTAACAATTCTCCTACTTGGGTTCGACTCTCCTGCTAATCTATCTATAGTAACTCAATCTAACTAACCAGTCTGCTCTAATCCATGCGGTGGGTGTGATGCTTTCCTGATCTGCCACTGTCTCGGAGTGCCGCCTATGGAAAGAGAAAGAGCATGTGTGCCCTGTCCTTTTATCTGGGTAGCCCCCTTGTGGTAGTGTCACCTCTGGGTGTGTCTTGACTGCCCATTGGTTGTGTCCTATCTTACTGACCTATTGGTTGAATGTCTGTGTGTCATGATGTCTCTGGTGCTCCCTCTAGTGTTTATTTAGTTCTAGTGTATTTATATTAACGCCTTGTGTATTTACAGTGCCCTAGTGTATCTACATTAACCCAGTGTATTTACAGTGATGCATATCACCAGTTATCAATCCCTTTTAGCATTTTGTATACCTCGATCAGATTCCCGCTCATCCTTCTCAACTCTAGCGAGTACAAGCCCAAACTGTTTAATCTCTCCTCATACGTCAACCCCTTCATTCTGGAATCAATCTGATAAACATCCTCCGGCCTGTTCCAGTGCCACCACATGCTTCCTCAAATAAGGGGAGACGAAAACTGGACACAATACTCCAGATATGGTCTCACCAACACCCGATACAATTGCAACATTTCTCTCTTATACTCCAGTCCTTTTGCAATAAATGCTAACATCCATTTGCCTTTCTTAGTACATTTTGTGCCTACATACAGACGTTCTGTAAGACACCCAGATCCCTCTGCCCAGAATCTGCTTTCCATTTAGATAATAATTTGCCTATTTCTTTCAGCCAAAATGGATAACCTCACTTGTATCCACATTATACGCCATCTGCCAAATGTTGGCCCAATCTCCTCGTTTATCCATATCCGCCTGTAAAATTTGTACCTGTTCTTCACTGCCTGCTTTCCCACTTATTTTAGTATCATCTGCTATGTTACACTCTGTCTCTGCTTGCAGATCATTTATATAGATTGTAAACATTGAAGTCCAAGGACTGAACCTTGCGGCACCCTGCTAGCTACAATTCGCCAGCCAGAGAAGGGCCCATTTATCTCGACCCTCTGCTTTCTGTCAGTCAGCCAATCCTCAATCCAATCTCGTACTCTACCCCCAATCCCCTGCAATCCCGCCTTCTGGATCAGTCTTTTATGCAGCACCTTATCAAAAGCCTTCTGGCAGTCTAGATGTACCACATCCACAGATTCCCTATTATCCACCTTGCTTGTTACATCCTCAAAGAAAGTTTGTCTACCCTTCAAAAACTGTGCTGACAATGGTGGATTGAGCTTTGTCTTTCCAAATGTTCAGTCAACTACTCCTTAATGTTTGATTCCAACAACTTCCCCCAGAGGTCAAGTTAACCAGTCTAGTTTCCTACTTTTTGCCTCTCTCCCTTTTTGAATAGGGGAGTTACATTAACGCGTTTCCAATCCACCGGGACCTTTCCAGAATCCAGAGAATTTTGAAATATTATAACCAATGCATCCACTATCTCTGCTGCCACCCCCCTTAATACCCTAGGATGCAGGCTATCAGGAACTTATCCTTTGGTCCCATTAGTTTATTTAATACCTTCTCCCTAGTGATGGTTATTGCACAAAGTTCCTCTGCATTAACTGCAGTTCTTCGAAAACGTTTTATTATCTTCTACTGTGAAAACAGAAGCAAAATATTGGTTCAGTACCTCCGCCATCGGTGTTCACCATTATTACCTCCAATATTGTCCTCTGAAGGCCAATATTTACTTTAGCTATTCTCTTCATCTTTATATACTTATAGAAGCTCTTGGGATCACTAGCTTTTGCAGTATGGTATGTCCCAAGTGTTTGCCTTTATGCCCTCCTCGGCTTCCTTGTTTAGCCATGTTTTTCTCCCCTTTACAATTGTTATTCCTCTCGAGAATAGACTTTGAGAGGTGCTTAATATCTTTCTGAACATCAATCATTGTTCCTCAATTGTCTTCCCCTCAATTATTTGTGCCCAGTCTTTCTTCAGGTCTCTATAATTATCTCTGCTCAATGCTAAAACTCTAGTATGGCACTCTGTCCCCTCACTCAATCCGAATTTGAAATTCTAGCATGCTGTGATCACTTCTTCTGAGAGGATCCTTAATGACAAGACTATTTATCAATCTAAAATAGCCTACTCCCTGGTTGGCTCCATAACATATTGTTCTACAAAACAATCCCTCATGCACTCTATGAAATCTCCCTTTAGGCTACCCTTGCCAATTTGATTCATCTGGTCAATATGCATCACCCATGATTACAGTTGTGTGCCCTTCTCACCAGCCCCCATTATTTATTGGTTTATACTGTGCCTCACTTTGGAAGTATTGCTCGGGGCCTGTGAATTACTCCCACCAAGGATTTTTTTTCCCTTGTTTTTTTATTTCCAGCCAGATCGATTCAACATCTTGGCCCTTCGTGCCAATATCATTTCTTAATACTGCCTTGATGCCACCTTTAACCAATAAAGCAACTCCATCTTCTGTCCCATCCTTTCGGAATACTGAGTACCCTTGGACATTTAACCCCCAGTCCCAGTGCTCCTGCAACCATGTTACAATGATCCCCACCAAATCATATCCAGTTGTCTCTATTTGTGCCGTCAGCTCATTGACCTTATTCCGAATACTGCATGCATTTAGGTATAAGGTTTTTAAATACGTCCAACTGATTTTGTCTTTCCCTTGTAGGATTTTCTTGTACACACTTTTCACACATTCCGACCTCCTTCATTAATCTCTGATAAAACTCAGCCTCATCCCCAACTTGTCGCTCCACCAGTAATTTTGCATTAACATTTTTTTGTTTTCTTACCTCTCCGTAGTCATTAGATTGGGCCTGTCTGTTCATCTCATTAATCTCTACCTCCTCCTCACATGCTGACCTGCTGCACCGATTCCCATTAACCATTATACTTCTTGTTATTTTATCCTTCCCACTTCACCCCCTCCCCCCCAATTTGCTAGTTTAAAGTCTTTGTGACCACCCTATTTATCCTTTCCGCTAGTTCAGCCAGAGACCATCCCAACGGTACAGATCCCTCCTATCCCAATACTGGTGACAGTGCCCCATGAAATGGAACCCCTCCTTCCTGCACCATTCCATTAGCCGCACGCTTACTTCCCTAATTTTCTCAATCCTATGCCAATTTATGTGTGAATCAGGTAGTAATCCAGAGATGAAAACCCTTGAGGACATGTTCTTTAATTTTGTTCCTATTTCTTGATAATCCCCAAACAGTTCCTCTCGTCTAGTTATTCGTCCCAACATGGACCACAACTGGATCCTCCCTCTCCCACTCCAATATCCTTTAAAGCCGGTTAGAGACTTCCATCACCCTGGCACCGGGCAGGCAACATGCCAAGAGGGACTCTTGGTCCTGTTTACAAAGGATGCTATCTTACGAAGGATGCGATCTGTCCCTATAATTATAAAAACCCCTACAACTACCACTTGTCTTTTTGCTCCCCTGCTTGAGTGGCCTCCTGTACCACAGTGCAGTGGTCAGCCATCTCATCCTCCCTACAATCCTTTTCCTCATCCACATCGGGAGCAAGTACCTCGTACCTGTTGGACAAGGTCAAGAGCTGAGGCTCCTCCATGCCTGAATTTAGGATTAATTTTTAATTTGTTTTTTTTAAACTTTCTACAACTTTTTTTTTTTTTATATGCCTCCCTATTATCTCAATCTGAACACAATTTATAACCAGTAATCTTAAATGGATTTTCAAATTTGTAGATTCCTTATTAGCCAATCAAATCACAACCTACCTGTGATGCCAGTTTTCAGTCCCCCCCCCCCCCCAAATGTTGGAACACTCAAAGTCAGTGAAACCATTTCCCTTTCCAGGCTGTTCACAATCTCCCGCCCAACTCTGCTCCCAGTTTCACCTAACTCCCCGTTTCTCACGTAACTCTAAAGCACTCTCGTTCAGCCAGGTAGCACTCACAGTACTGTCAAAGCCCACGACCTCTACCACTCAGAAAGGCAAGGGCTGCAGTTGCATGGGAATGCCATCCCTTGTAAGTTCCCCTCCAAGCCACACTCCATCCTGACTTGAAACCATATCATTGCTCCTTTACCATCATTAGATGTCCAAAGATGTGCAGGTCAGGTGGATTAGCCATGATAAAATTGCCCTTAGTGTCCAAAAAGTTTAGGTGGGGTTGCTGGGTTACAGGGATAGAGTGGAGGTGTGGGCTTAAGTGGGGTGCACTTTCCAAGGGCCGGTGCAGACTTGATGGGCTGAATGGTCTTCTTCTGCACTGTAAATTCTATATACTATGATAAGGTAAAAATCCTGGAACTCCCTCTCTAACAGCATTGTGGGTGTACCTACACCACATGGACTGCAGCAGTTCAAGGCGGCAGCTTACCATCACCTTCTCATGGGCAATAAATGCTGGCTTAGCCAGCAATGCCCGTATCCCATGAAACAAAAAGATAACGTGCCAAAGCTTCTTTTACAGCTCTTCCAAATCTGAAGCCTCTGCCACACAGGACAGGGCAGCAGGTAAAGGGAACACTACCATCTCCAAGTTTCCTACCATCCTCTCTTGGAAATATGTTGCCGTTCCATCATCACTGGGTCAAAATCCTTGGATTGTCTCCCTAACAGCACTGTGGGTGCATCTTCAACAGTGATTTATGAACATGGCTCACTAGCGCATTCGCAAGGACAATCAGGATGGGCAACAAATGCCACTCTTGCACATATCACGCAATGAATAATAAACAGGGCAATTTACTTTCTCTTTAAATGACCATGTGTCCTTGTAATCTATAACTTTAAATGATTATTTAATAGGCTGTGACTGATTGGTAGCAGCAATCTACTGCTGTGTATTAACAAAACAGCAATGTTTTTATTGAATAGAAAAATGTCTTTATTTATTAAGAAAACTTCAATAGGAGAAATTTTTTGCATAAATTTTTAGTATAAAAACAGTGTAGTCATTCATAACATAGAAATTTAATAACGGTTACTGAAAATTTCAGTTTGGTGAAAAAGTTGTTGAAACATTGCTGGACAGCATTTTCCAGGGCAACATTTCGTACAATTAAATACCAAAACGATTGCCTTAGCCCATTTGGCATGAACGTCGCTGCTACATATATATTTGCAGCCAATGATAGACGCAGACATGTTTTTCAAAAATGCAACATTTTCCAAATGTGGGTACACAGCATTTCTTAGTCAGATTTACCAGTTAGATTCAGAACAAACTTTTTATCCTCATTTGACAACACCCAGTGCATCATTGTGACAATGTGAATCAGAGCCAGCTGTCCTGTGACCTCTGCAAGTGACATTAGAGGGAAAGAAGATTAACCAATAGAGCTGACTGGTTTCAGCAAAAAAAAAAAAAAAAAAAAAAAAAAAAAGTGTACAGTTCATTTAATCATTCAATGGATCAGCACAATAATAATTCCAACCGTGCCTCAGCGAATACATTTAGTGGATTTTAATTATTCCGTTTCCCCCAAAATTAACTTTCACTGCATTTTACATTCCGAGTCAGCAGCAGGTTTGGACGACCAACCATTGTGTTCATTCTCATCAGATTTAGGTTTCTTTTGAGGACTTTCGGCTAAAGACAAAAAGAAAAATTTAAAATTAATGCAGATCTAAAGCATACCTACATTTTTCTTCATGTCTATTTCAACACTTTTATTTGCAAACATTAATTTCCGAGTTGGTGACCTGAACAAATTTACCAGGATGAGAAACATCAAAAGGTTTACTACTTTCTGTAACATTGAGATTAGAGGTTATTGCTTCTTTAATTTAAGCCTGACTTCTGATCTAATGTCATAAAATAGGAAAATTTTAAAAAAGGTTGTTCTAAAGTAAGCTTGTCTATACACTTACAGGTGTTCTATGGTGAGAACCTGTCTGCAAAATTGACTTTTGTATACAGTGTTCTATGCCAAGTACTCATCTCTGATTACCTTTTTTTATAGGTCATTGAATTGGAGTGCAGACAAGGCCTGTGAGCTCTTTGTCAACGCTACGCAATTGGTCCCACTCCTCTGTTCTTTCCCCATAACCCACCCTGCAATTCTAATTTTTGAAATATAGATCTAATTCCCTTCTGAAATTGCTTCCAACAGTCTATCTGGCAGTGCAAACATTGCAAATCTTACACTGCCAAGAAATATTTCTCATATCCTGTCTGGATCTTTTCTCTGATTTCCGTACTGATATGATTGACTGAAATGTTGCCTTTTGTGCAGTGTCATTCTATCAAAACCCTTTGCAATTCTGAAAACTTCCATCTTAAATCTTTGGGCTTTTTTTGTTAAATATGTTTATTCAGATTTTTCCAACAAAAAGAACACAAACACAACAATCAAAAGTAATACAGAACTTATACATTGGGTTTCCCACGTACACAGTAACCCCCCCCATATGACTTTCAAGGGTACCCTTGGGGAAGCCCCCCCCCCATATGACTTTCAAGGGTACCCTTGGGGAAGCCCCCCCCCCCCCCCACATACCCCCCGCGAAACAGACACCCCCCCCCCCCCCCCCTCGGGTTGCTGCTGCTGATCTCCTCTTAACACTCCGCGAGATAGTCTAGGAACCGTTACCACCGCCTGAAGAACCCCTGCACAGACCCTCTCAAGGTAAACTTTATCCTCTCCAGCTCAATGAACCCTGCCCTGTCATTTATCCAGGCTTCCACGCTGGGGGGGCTTTGCGTCCTTCCATAATAGCAAGATCCTCCGCCGGGCTACCAGGGACGCAAAGGCCAGGATACCGGCCTCTTTCACCTCCTGCACTCCCGGTTCATCCGTTACCCCAAATAGTCCCAACCCCCAGCTCGACTTGACCTGGACTTTCACCACCTTGGACATAGTCCTCGCGAAACCCCTCCAGAACCCATCCAGTGCCGGGCACGACCAGAACATGTGGACGTGATTTGCTGGGCTTCCCGAGCACCTCCCAAACCTGTCCTCCATCCCAAAGAACCTACTCAACCTCGCCCCTGTCATATGCGCTCTGTGAGTAACCTTAAATTGTATTAGGCTGAGCCTGGCACAAGAGGAAGAGGAATTAACCCTACTCAGGGCATCAGCCCACAGACCCTCGTCTATCTCCTCCCAGTTGCCCTTTAACTCGTCTACCGAGGCCGCCTCCTCTTCTTTCAGCTCCTGATAGATCGCCGAAACCTTGCCTTCTCCGACCCATACATCCGAAATCACCCTGTCCTGAATCCCGTGCCGGGAGCAACGGGAATTCCCTCACCTGCCGCCTCACAAATGCCCTCACTTGCATATACCTGCGTGGAATATAAGGAAAGTAGGAAGGAACTTAAGCATTTCCCGGGGGTAACCCAAACTTCTCCTCCAGCGCCCTTAGGCTCGCAAACGTCCCATCTATAAACAGGTCCCCCATTCTTCTAATCCCTGCCCGATGCCAGCTCCGAAACCCCCCATCCATCCGATGGTTCTCCCGATTCGGGGACCAAACGGAGGCTCCCACCTCGCCCCTATGCAGTCTCCACTGCCCCCAGATCTTCAACAGAGAACAAAGAAATGTACAGCACAGGAACAGGCCCTTCGGCCCTCCAAGCCCGTGCCGACCATGCTGCCCAACTAAACTACAATCTTCTACACTTCCTGGGTCCGTATCCTTCTATTCCCATCCTATTCATTTTTTTGTCAAGATGCCCCTTAAATGTCCCTATCGTCCCTGCTTCCACTACCTCCTCCGGTAGCGAGTTCCAGGCACCCACTACCCTCTGCGTAAAAAACTTGCCTCGTACATCTACTCTAAACCTTGCCCCTCTCACCTTAAACCTATGCCCCCTAGTAATTGACCCCTCTACCCTGGGGAAAAGCCTCTGACTATCCACTGTGTCTATGCCCCTCATAATTTTGTATACCTCTATCAGGTCTCCCCTCAACCTCCTTCGTTCCAGTGAGAACAAACCGAGTTTATTCATATCGCTCCTCATAGCTAATGCCCTCCATACCAGGCAACATTCTGGTAAATCTCTTCTGCACCCTCTCTAAAGCCTCCACATCCTTCTGGTAGTGTGGCGACCAGAATTGAACACTATACTCCAAGTGTGGCCTAACTAAGGTTCTATACAGCTGCAACATGACTTGCCAATTCTTATACTCAATGCCCCGGCCAATGAAGGCAAGCATGCCGTATGCCTTCTTGACTACCTTCTCCACCTGTGTTGCCCCTTTCAATGACCTGTGGACCTGTACTCCTAGATCTCTTTGACTTTCAATACTCTTGAGGGTTCTACCATTCACTGTATATTCCCTACCTGCATTAGACCTTCCAAAACGCATTACCTCACATTTGTCCGGATTAAACTCCATCTGCCATCTCTCCGCCCAAGTCTCCAAACAATCTAAATCCTGCTGTATCCTCGGACAGTCCTCATCGCTATCCGCAATTCCACCAACCTTTGTGTCGTCTGCAAACTTACTAATCAGACCAGTTACATTTTCCTCCAAATCATTTATATATACTACAAAGAGCAAAGGTCCCAGCACTGATCCCTGTGGAACACCACTGGTCACAGCCCTCCAATTAGAAAAGCATCCTTCCATTGCTACTCTCTGCCTTCTATGGCCTAGCCAGTTCTGTATCCACCTTGCCAGCTCACCCCTGATCCCATGTGACTTCACCTTTTGTACTAGTCTACCATGAGGGACCTTGTCAAAGGCCTTACTGAAGTCCATATAGACAACATCTACTGCCCTACCTGCATCAATCATCTTAATGACCTCCTCGAAAAACTCTATCAAGTTAGCGAGACACGACCGCCCCTTCACAAAACCGTGCTGCCTCTCACTAATACGTCCATTTGCTTCCAAATGGGAGTAGATCCTGTCTCGAAGAATTCTCTCCAGTAATTTCCCTACCACTGTAGTAAGGCTCACCGGCCTGTAGTGCCCTGGATTTTCCTTGCTACCCTTCTTAAACAGAGGAACAACATTGGCTATTCTCCAGTCCTCCGGGACATCCCCTGAAGTCAGCGAGGATCCAAAGATTTCTGTCAAGGCCTCAGCAATTTCCTCTCCAGCCTCCTTCAGTATTCTAGGGTAGATCCCATCAGGCCCTGGGGACTTATCTACCTTAATCTTTTTTAAGACACCCAACACCTCGTCTTTTTGGATCACAATGTGACCCAGGCTATCTACACCCCCTTCTCCAGACTCAACATCTACCAATTCCTTCTCTTTGGTGAATACTGATGCAAAGTATTCATTTAGTACCTCGCCCATTTCCTCTGGCTCCACACATAGATTCTCTTGCCTATCCTTCAGTGGGCCAACCCTTTCCCTGGCTACCCTCTTGCTTTTTATGTACGTGTAAAAAGCCTTGGGATTTTCCTTAACCCTGTTTGCCAATGACTTTTCGTGACCCCTTCTAGCCCTCCTGACTCCTTGCTTAGGTTCCTTCCTACTTTCCTTATATTCCACGCAGGCTTAGTCTGTTCCCAGCCTTTTAGCCCTGACAAATGCCTCCTTTTTCTTTTTGACGAGGCCTACAATATCACTCGTCATCCAAGGTTCCCGAAAATTGCCGTATTTATCTTTATTCCTCACAGGAACATGCCGGTCCTGTATTCCTTTCAACTGCCACTTGAAGGCCTCCCACGTGTCAGATGTTGATTTGCGCTCAAACATCCGCCCCCAATCTATGTTCTTCAGTTCCCGCCTAATATTGTTATAATTAGCCTTCCCCCAATTTAGCACATTCATCCTCGGACCACTCTTATCCTTGTCCACCAGTACTTTAAAACTTACTGAATTGTGGTCACTGTTACCGAAATGCTCCCCTACTGAAACATCTACCACCTGGCCGGGCTCATTCCCCAATACCAGGTCCAGTACCGCCCCTTCCCTAGTTGGACTGTCTACATATTGTTTTAAGAAGCCCTCCTGGATGCTCCTTACAAACTCCGCCCCGTCTAAGCCCCTGGCACTAAGTGAGTCCCAGTCAATATTGGGGAAGTTGAAGTCTCCCATCACCACAACCCTGTTGTTTTTACTCTCTTCCAAAATCTGTCTACCTGTCTGCTCCTCTATCTCCCGCTGGCTGTTGGGAGGCCTGTAGTATACCCCCAACATTGTGACTGCACCCTTCTTATTCCTGATCTCTACCCATATAGCCTCACTGCCCTCTGAGGTGTCCTCTCGCAGTAACGTTGCCGCCACCACCGGACTCGTGGTGTACCTTGTCGGCGAGAGCGGCAGCGGTGCCGTCACCAGCGCCCTCAGGCTCGTGCCCCTGCAAGACGCCATCTCCAACCTCTTCCACGCCGCCCCCTCTCCCTCTATTACCCACTTTCGGATCATCGCCACGTTGGCTGCCCAATAATAGCCGCACAGATTTGGCAGCGCCAGCCCTCCCCTTTCCCTGCTACTCTCCAGAAACACCCTCTTTACCCTCGGGGTCTTGTTTGCCCACACGAAACCCATGATGCTCCTACCTACCCGTTTTTAAAAAGCCTTGGTAGTCGTAATGGGAAGGCACTAGAACACAAAGAGAAACCTCGGGAGGACCATCATTTTAACCAACTGTACTCTGCCCGCTAGCGAGAGTGGCAGCACATCCCATCTTTTGAAATCCTCCTCCATCTGCTCCACTAACCGTGTCAAATTGAGCTGGTGCAGGGCCCCCCAACTCCCAGCCACCTGGATCCCCAAGGACCTAAATTTCCTTTCCGCCCTCTTCAATGGTAGGTCGTCTCTCCCCCTTCCCTGGTCCCCTGGATGCACCACAAAGAGCTCACTTTTCCCTAAGTTGAGCTTATAGCCCGAGAAGTCCCCAAACTCCCTTAGGATCCGCATGACCTCCACCATCCCTTCCACTGGATCTGCCACATACAGCAACAGGTCGTCCGCATACAGTGACACCCGATGTTCCTCTCCCCCTCGGACCAATCCCCTCCATTTCCTGGACTCCCTTAGTGCCATGGCCAAAGGCTCAATTGCCAATGCAAACAACAAGGGGGACAGAGGGCACCCGAAAGTACTCCGACCTCCGCCGATTTGTAGCCACACTCTCCACCGGGTCTCTATATAGCAGCCTGACCCAGCTGATGAACCCCTCCCCAAACCCAATCCTCCGCAACACTTCCCAAAGATACTCCCACTCCACCCGGTCGAAGGCCTTCTCCGCGTCCATAGCTGCCACTACCTCCGCTTCTCCCTCCACCTATGGCATCATAATCACGTTGAGGAGCCTCCGCACATTAGTGTTTAACTGCCTGCCCTTTACAAATCCCGTCTGGTCCTCGTGGATCACCCCCGGGACACAGTCCTCAATTCTCGTAGCCAGCACCTTTGCCAGCAACTCAGCATCCACATTGAGGAGCGAGATCGGTCTATATGACCCACATTGCAGTGGGTCCTTGTCCCGCTTCAGGATCAGAGAGATCAGCGCCCCGGACATTGTCGGGGGCAGGGTCCCCCCCTCCCTTGCCTCATTGAAAGTCCTCACTAGCAACGGGCCTAGCAGGTCCACATATTTCCTATAAAACTCGACCGGGAACCCATCTGGCCCCGGGGCCTTCCCCGCCTGCATGCTCCCCAATCCTTTAACCAGCTTCTCCAACCCAATTGGCGCCCCTAAACGAGCCACCTCCTGCTCCTCCACCCTCGGGAACCTCAGCTGATCCAAAAATCGTCGCATCCCCTCTTCCCCCGCTGGGGGCTCAGATCTGTACAGCACCTCATAGAAGTCCTTGAATACCTCATTTACTCTCACCGCACTCTGCACCGTATTCCCCCCGCTATCCTTAACTCCACCTATCTCCCTCGCTGCCTCCCTCTTACGAAGCTGGTGTGCCAGCATCCGGCTCGCCTTCTCCCCATACTCGTACGTCGCCCTCTGTGCTTTCCTCCACTGTGCATCTGCTTTCCCTGTGGTCAACAGGTCAAACTCCGTCTGGAGGCTTCGCCGCTCCAGAGTATTCCCTCCTCGAGGGCCTCTGCATATCTCCTGTCCACCCTTAAGATCTCTCCCACCAACCTCTCCCTGCCCTCTCTCGTCTCCCTGTGGGCCCTGATGGAGATCAACTCTCCCCTGACCACCGCCTTTAACGCCTCCCAGACTACCCCCACCTGCACCTCTCCATTGTCATTGGCCTCCAAATATCTCTCGATGCACCCCCGCACACCTCCTCATCTGCCAATAATCCCACATCAAGACGCCACAGTGGGCGCTGATCCCTCTCCTCTCCTAACTCCAGCTCCACCCAGTGCGGGGCGTGGTCCGAGATGGCTATGGCCGAATACTCCATTCCCTCCACTTTCGCGATTAGCGCCCAAAATAAAAAAATCTATCCAGGAGTAGGCTCTATGTACTTGGGGAAAGAATGAGAATTCCCTGGCCAGGGGCCTGGCAAACCTCCATGGATCCACTCCCCCCATCTGGTCCATAAACTCCCGAAGCGACTTGGCCGCAGCCGGCCTCTTCTCCGTCTTGGACCTAGAGCGATCCAATGCTGGATCCAGCACCGTGTTGAAATCCCCCCCCCCATTATCAAGCTTCCTACCTCCAGGTCCGGAATCCGACCCAGCATGCGCTTCATAAATCCCGCATCATCCCAGTTTGGGGCATATACGTTTACCAGTACCACCCGCATCCCCTGCAACCTACCGCTCACCATCACGTATCGACCTCCATTATCCACTACAATATTCTTTGCCTCAAACGACACCCATTTCCCCACCAGTATTGCAACCCCTCTGTTCTTCGCATCCAGCCCCGAATGGAATACCTGTCCTACCCATCCCTTTCTCAGCCTGACCTGATCTGCCACCTTCAAATGTGTCTCCTGAAGCATGACCACATCTGCCTTCAGTCCCTTTAAGTGCGCGAACACTCGGGCCCTCTTAACTTGGAATGTGAGGGGCCTGAACGGGCCGGTCATCAGCCGGATTGGGGGGCTACCCACTCTCTCCCTCCCCCTCCCCCCCCCCCCCCCCGACTAGCCATCTCCTTTTCTAGGCCAGTCACGTACCCGCGTCTCCCGCACCCTCCAGTCCCCCAGACGGCGGACCCCCGCCCCGACCACCTCTCCTATTTCCAGTTCCCCTTTGGCCAATGCAGCAGCAACCCTATACACACCCTCTCTCTCTCTTCCCCCCCCCCCCCGCTAGATCCATATCTAGCTCTGTTGCTCCCCCCATAACACTCCCGTAAGTCAGCTGACTCCTGCTGATCCCGGCCTCTCCCACATTCCCATCTATCCCCCCAGTGTGGTGGGAATCCCTCCTTCCCCTCCTCCCTGGCAGTCAGTGCGCACTCCTCTCCAGTACACCCCCCCCCCGACCCCCACCTCTGTCCTTCCCTAGCGCGGGAAAAAGCCCGCACTTTCCTGAGCCAGCCCCTCCCCCTCTGGCGCAGCTCCTTTTGCGGCCTTACCTCAATTCCCCATCCCCGGGCCTCCCCTCCCTCCAACACCGACGCCCACACTCTCCCCATCAAATCCCTTCACCCGTCCCCATCCAGCACCCAACCAAGGGAACATTCCCTACACGTAGTTAAAACCATATATACAGCAAACATCCCCCCCACAACAACAAACCCTCAATTTGAGTCCAACTTTTCAGTCCGTATAAAACTCTAAGCCTCCTCAGGCGTTTCAAAATAGTGGTGCCGATCCTGGAAGGTGACCCACAATCGCGCTGGCTGCAGCATACCGAACTTCACCCCCTTCCGCTGGAGCACCGCCTCAGCCCGATTAAAGCCAGCTCTCTTCTTGGCCACCTCTGCACTCCAGTCCTGGTAGATTCGGATCTCCGTGTTCTCCCACCTGCTGCTCCGCTCTTTCTTGGCCCATCTCAAGACACACTCTGTCCATAAAGCGGTGAAACCTCACCACTACAGCCCTTGGCGGCTCGTTGGCCTTGGGTCTCCTTGCCAGGTCCCGGTGCGCCCCATCTAGCTCCAGGGGCATCGGGAAGGCTCCCGCACCCATCAGCGAATTGAGCATCGTGCTCACATATGCCCCGGCATCGGGCCCCTCCACTCCTTCTGGGAGACCCAGAATCCGAAGATTCTTCCTCCTCGACCTATTCTCCAGGTCCTCAAATCTTTCCGCCCACCTCTTGTGCAGCGCCTCGTGTGCCTCTACCTTCACCGCCAGGCCCAAGATCGCGTCCTCATTCTCCGAGGCTTTTTGCCGCTCCTCTCGGATCTCCGCCCCTTGGGCTTTCAGGGTCTCCACTAGCTTCTCAATCGTCGCCTTCATTGGCACCAGCATTTCGGTTTTCAGCTCCTCAAAGTAGCGTTTAAGAAACCCCTGCTGCTCCTACGACTACTGCGCCCTTGCTGCTTGGTCTCCACCCGCCGCCATCTTGCTTTTTCTCCCTCTCACTTTTCGCTGCTCCAAGATCCCTTTTTTCACCGCTCCACTCCTGGTCCAATCCATATACTGTCGGGGGGACCTTGCTGTCACCTTCCCACACTGGAAGCCGTCGAACAAGTGCCGTTGGAGCCCCTCGAGAGAGCCCAAAAGTCCGTTCCCGGCGGGAGCTGCCGAACGTGCAACCTATCCAGGCATGGCCGCAACAGGAAGTCCTTAAATCTTTGTTAACCTGTTATCAATTACTTTCCTTTCACCATAAGGTCAGAAGCAGGGCAGATGCTCGCTGATGACTGCACAATGTTCAGCATTATTCACGACTCCTCAGATACTGAAGCAGCCCATGTCCAAATTCAGCAAGATCTGGACAATATCCAGACTTGGGCTGAGAAGTGGCAAGTACATTCGCGTCACACAAATGCCAGAGAATGACCATCTCCGACGTAAAGATCTCATCATTGCCTCTTGACATTCAATGGCATAACCACAACTGAACGACTCCCACTATCAACATCCTGGGGGTAACCATTGACCAGGAACCTAATCGAACTAGTCATATAAATACCGTGTCTATGATACCACGTAACAGGATAGGAATCCTGTGGCAAGCAACTCACCGCCTGACTTCCCAAAGCCTGCCCACTATCGCCAAAGCAAAAGTCAGGAGTGTGATGGAATATTCTCCACTTACCTGGATGAGTGCAGCTCCAACAATATTCAAGGAGCTTAACACCATCAAGGACAAAGCAACCCACTTGATTGACCCCCCACCAACAAACATTCAAACACTCCACCATTGTCGCACAGTAGCAGTAGTGTGTAACATCTACAAGATGCACTACAGGAATTCACCAAGGCTCCTTGGGCAGCACCTTACAAACCCACAACCACTACTATCTAGAAGGACGAGGGCAGCAGATGCATGAAATGAAATGAAAAGAAAATTGCTTATTGTCACAAGTAGGCTTCAAATGAAGTTACAGTGAAAAGCCCCTAGTCACCACATTCTGGCGCCTGTTCGGGGAGGCTGTTACGGGAATTGAACCGTGCTGCTGACCTGCCTTGGTCTGCTTTAAAAGCCAGCTATTTAGCCCTGTGCTAAACCAGCCCCTGGGAAGATCACCTGCAAGCTCTCTACAAGTCACTCACCATCCTGATATGGTACAATGGCCAACAACCTGAATGTTAGGCCCATATACAGTTGGACACTTTAAATTATAAATTGGTCATTTTAAATTAAAACCAGTCAGAATCAGACAGGCCTGATAGGAAGTCAAACAGCCAAACCCAAATACACTGGCAGAGACAGACAGCCAGGCAAGTCTGGGCTTGTCCTGTAAATCAGAAGATAATCGGCCCCATGCAAATCAATTGTTGTGGATTGTCCAGATGAAGCCAGGATTTCTAGCACCTAGATTACCTTATATGGGATACGGTTATGTGCAGACAATGCACCCGAGGATGGACCTCTGGGGAGTTCCTGGTGTCCTGCAGAGTTGCAATCAGAAACTCCATTGGTGTTGTGGCCCCCGCCCAGTGACCACATTGGCTGAGGGCCAGAGAAGCTTTTGGAAGGATGCAAAGAGGGGGATAAGGATGCGTCCAGAGACCCTCCCCAGCGATGACCCCTCACAGAGGCAGCGGAGAAGACTCAATGACGGATCAGAGGACAGAAGGAAGCAGCGTGTGAGACCGACCTTCGCAGATGAAGGCCCTGACACAACTGAGACTTAGAAGATTGGACTCGCAGCTCGATCCAGTTCATCGGCAGAGGCAGTATTTAGCATCTTGGGCATATTTCAGTTGGGATAATTTTGAGCGATAACCGATTTTCGTTGGAAAATAAACTAGGGTTGAATTGTTAACTTGCATCTGTCCTTTGTTCATATCGCAAATAAGGGTAACTGGGTAAAACGTTTGAATAATAAACTGGTCGAAGTGTCTGAATTTTACAGACACCATGGGCTTGAAAATACACCGCTGATCCTTCACTATCAGTGGGTCAAAATCCTGGAACTGCTTCCATAACAGCACAGTGGGTGTACCTACATCACATGGACTGCAGGCAGCTCACCACCACTTTCTCAAGGGCAATTAGGAATGAGCTATATATGCTGGGCTAGACAGCAAAACCCACATCCCTTAAATTATTAAAAAATGGAGCAAGAATGGATCTGGGCTAGATAAATTGGAATAAAAAGGTTGGCAGGCAAAATGGTAATTGAACTAACTGCCTTTCAAAGGGGAAATTTTTCAGGCAACAAGATATATTCTCACAAATGGGAAAAGATATAGGAAACAAATCCAGAGCTCTCTATATATCAAAAGAGATGAAGATTAAGGTGAAGAAAAGGAGGTTTAGGTGGCTGTCTTAGGTACCAGGACCAGATGAAATGTAGCAAGGGACACGGATGGAATTGAAAGTGGAAATTGCAGAGGTACTGGTCATATTTTTCTCGTCTTTCTTAGACTCAGGGTTGCTGCCAGTGAACTGGAGAATTGAAAATGTTACAGCCTTGTTCAAGATGAGCCCAGGAATTTAAATTCAATGGTGGGCCAGCTTCTAGAGACAATAATTCAGGACAAAATGAATAGTTATTGGGGGAATGTGGGCTAATTAAGGAAAGCCAACATGGATTTATAAAGGGCAAATAATGTTGAACTAACTGGCTGCAGTCTTTTGATGATACAACAGAGGGTCACGGGGGATAATGTTGTTGATGTGGTGTACATGGACTTCCAAAAGGCATTTAATAAGGTACTGCACAACAGACTTGTTTGCAAAGTTGTAGCTCATGGAATAAAAGGGACAGCAGTGACTGAGACAAAATTGGCTGAGTGACAGGAAATAACAGTGATTAATGGATGGATTACAGACTGGAGGACAGCTTGAAGTGGAGTTCACCAGGGGTCATTGTTAGGACCGTTGTTCTTCCTGATGTATATTTTTAAAAAAATATATATTTTATTCAAGATTTTTGGCCAAACATAACAATACGTAGTGTTTCTTTTACACAACAATAAAGCAATATAAATAACAGTGGCCAGTTTTAAACAAATAAGTAATATATAAACAAAAACAAAACTAAATGGCAACTGCCTTGTCCAAAATAAATACTCTCCAATAATGCAATCCAATAATCCAATATACAATTACATATAACAAATACCTATACATATACAATAACATCCCTGAGAGTCCGTCCGATTCCTCCCCCCGCCCTCCCCCCCCCCCCCCCCCGGGTTGCTGCTGTTGTCTACTTCTTTTCCATCCCCTCTATCTTTCTGTGAGGTAATCGACGAACGGTTGCCACCGCCTGGTGAACCCGAGCCGAACCCCTTAACACGAACTTAATCCGTTCTAACTTTATAAACCCTGCCATGTCGTTTATCCAGGTCTCCACACCCGGGGGTTTGGCTTTTCCACATTAACAATATCCTGCGCCGGGTTACAAGGGACGCAAAGGCCAACACGCCAGCCTCTCTCGCCTCCTGCACTCCCGGCTCTTCTGCAACCCCAAATATAGCCAACCCCCAGCTTGGTTCGACCCGGACCCCCACCACCTTCGAAAGCACCTTTGCCACCCCCACCCAGAACCCCTGTAGTGCCGGGCATGACCAGAACATGTGGGTGTGATTCGCTGGGCCTCTCGAGCATCTCGCACACCTATCCTCTATGCCAAAAAATTTTCTAAGCCGTGCTCCAGTCATATGCGCCCTGTGTAGCACCTTAAATTGTATCAGGCTTAGCCTGGCACACGAGGACGATGAGTTTACCCTACGTAGGGCATCAGCCCACAGCCCCTCAATCTCCTCCCCCAGTTCTTCTTCCCATTTCCCTTTCAGCTTATCTACCATGATCTCCCCCTCGTCCCTCATCTCCCTGTATATGTCCGCCACATTACCGTCCCCCACCCATGTCTCTGAGATCACTCTATCCTGCACCTCCTGCGTCGGGAGCTGCGGGAATTCCCTCACCTGTTGCCTCGCAAAAGCCCTCAATTGCATATACCGAAATGCATTCCCTTGGGGTTTCCTGATGTATATTAATGACAAACTTTGGTGCACAGGGCAAGAGCTTTAGAATTTGCAGAAAAAACAAAACCTGGAAGCATTGTAACCAGTGAGAATAGTGTAGAAGTCGGTGGAATAGACGACAGGTAGCAGATGAAATGTAATGCAGGGAAGTATGATTCATTTTGGTAGGAAGATTGCAGAGAGAGAATATAACGGGTACAATTCTAAAGGGGGTATAGGAGCAGAGGGACCTGGGTGTATGTGTGCGTAAGTCATTGAAGGCGGCAGAACAGGTTGAGAGAGCAGTGAATGAAGCATACAACATCCCAGATTTTAACAATAGGAGCATATAGCACAAAACTAAGGAGGCTAAGTCAAACCTGTATAGAGCACTGGTTCAGCCTCAAGAGGAATACGGTGTCCAGTTCTGGGTGTCACACTTTCGGAAGGAGGTGAAGTATTAGAGTACAGAAAAGATCAATCAGAATGGTTTCAGGGATCAAGATCCTCCGTTCTGTAAATAGGGTGGAGAAGTTGGGATTGTTTTCCTGGAATAGAAGGTTGACAGGAGGCTGGATAGAAATATAAAAAATTATGAGGGGTCTGGACAGAGTAGATGGAGAAAAACTGTTCCTATTGGTGGAAGGATTAAGAACAGGAGGGCACGGATCAGAGTTAATTGGCAAAGGAAAGAATGGAGACTTGAGGGAAACCACTTTCATGCAGTGAGTGGTTGGAATCCGGGATGCACTATTGAGAATGTGGTGGAGAATGTACAGAACTACACAGAGAAGGTCAGGGAATGGCACTAGGTAAATTGCTCCTTCGGAGGGCCAGCACAAACATGACCTGCACAGGAGGCAATTGAGATTTTTAATCTCAAATTTATTTTGAAAATAGTCATTCAGCAAGCACAGGCTTTCTTTCCTGCTCAGAAATGGTATTGAGGTGTTGTGCAGTAAGGACACCTGTGTAGTTAACTCTTTGACAGACAATCTATTAATAGCCACAGAACCTCTACAGGGCAGAAGGAGGCTATTCAGCCCATTCAGTCTGGACCGACCCTCCGGAAGAGCACTCGACCAAGGTCCATTCCCCACCCTAGACCCGCAATGCCACCTAACCTACACATCTTTGGTCACCAAGGGAAATTTTTAGCATGGCCAATACACTTAACCTGCACATCTTCGGACTATGGGAGGAAACCGGAGCACCCGGAGGAAACCCACGCAGAAAAGGAGCGAATATGCAAACTCCACACCAAAGGAATTGAACACTGCTGCCTCACAGCTCCAGGTACCCAGGTCCAATTCTGTGTGGAGTTTGCATGTTCTCCCAAGGTCTACATGGGTTTTCTCCGGGTGCTCCAGTTCCCTCCCACAGTCCAAAGATGTTCAGGTTAGGTGGAGTTATGGGGATAGGACCGGGGAGTGGGCATGGGTAGGGTGCTTTTTCAGAGGGTCGGTGCAGACTCAATGGGCCGAATGGCCACCTTCTGCACTGTAGGGATTCTATGGTTCTAAATTCCCATCTTCATATCTCCTCCATTCCCACGTGCTTCGCTAATTCCAACCTCTCAGCTAGACCAAATTTAATTCACTCCACCTTTGTTGGCCAGGACCTCAGCTTCCCAGGCAATATGCTCTGGAGTTCCCTCTCACTTTCCCCTTTACAGACGTAACTTAAAATCGACCCCCTTTAATCAAATGATTGCTCATCTACACCAATATCTCATGTGGCTCAGTATCATTTGTTTTATAATGCCTCTGTAAAGCACCTTTAGACATTTTATTACATTAAAGACGAATCATAAATACAAATTGTTGTCAATTTCTTCCCCCATGTTGGGAACAAGACTAATTTTATGCTACAACTTCAGGGATATAACCAATTAGTCAAGGCTACAAAATGTACACTTCAGACCACACCTTTGCTCATGTTACGAAGAAACCAACCACTGAATTTAAAAGAAAGCACTCAGAATTTTATATCCTTAAATCATTGAGGAAAATCTGTTTACAATTCCATGTGGCTTGCAGCATGTTTTACGTTCTATTCAAATTTCATCGGCAGATGAAAGCTAAAGTTCGCCTTCCACCATTCAAATCGCAAGGCTTGTCTATTAATTTTGTTCTCGAGAAATAAGACTTTTCTGGTTTCTTATTTGCTCCCATATATTGCATATTACTAATCACCTGCTGCAAAAATGGAAGCGGTCAGAATATTTTTCATAAATGTTTTAATTTGAACACTTAGAAGATCTACTTTATCCACACAAATGCAAATTGATTTTTTACCTGCTAGGAAACCGAGTTGAGAGTTATCAAAAATCTTGGACTGAGGAAGTGGCCACGGTTGTGATTCCAAACCAAACAATGACATTTTAGAAGAATCAATGGGAAGCATTGTCTCCAAAGTCAGTGCAGTTTCATCTCGAGTGTCGGTAGCTTTACTTGCAGATGGAAATAATTCTGTCGATATCTCAACTTTTTGTGGCATTAGTGCACATTCTTTCTGTGACAGGGAAGTCAGACTTTCATCGGGACACAGAGTAAAAGTATTTTGAACATTTTCATGCTTCATTCGATGCTTTAATGGTGTTCGGTCCTTTTCTTGGTGTTCTGCAGCTCTTTCTTTCCATTTATTAATTTCATATTTTAGTTCAGACACCATTCTAAAATCAATTGAGATATCATTGCCCATCACCAAATGCAGCAGAATTTCCAGTTAATTTTCTCAAGATCTCAAAACACAACATTGACGTGCATATTTAAATAGCAAGGTGAAAAACAAAAGCATGCAACGTAGCACATCCAAGAGCAAAACTTCTAAAGCTCACCCACCTTTTACCGTAAATGAAAAATAGACAGCTGCATATGTTCAATTTATTTGATACTCGTGATGGAATAGCTTAATATCTCATTTTGATTTGTTCCAAAGTGACTAACATCATTGACTGGGGATGATGGGGCAGCAAAATGAGTGTACTTGGGAGATGTGGGTGTGAAAGGACCACGAGACGCAATTGATGCTCCTGTGAGTATAGCTGCCCTGAGAAACATGGGGCGAGATTCTCCACTCCCGCGCCGGTTGGGAGAATCGCCTGGGCCGCCAAAATTTCCCGGGACGCCGGTCCGACGCCCTCCCGCGATTCTCCCAAGCGGCAGGAACGGCCCCGTCGAGTTCAGTGGGCCGCAGAATCGCCGGAGACACCCAACATGGCGATTCTCCGGCACCCCTGATATTCTCAGGCCCGGATGGGCCGAGCGGCAAGGCCAAAACGGCGGGTTCCCCCCGGCGCCGTCCACACCTGGTCGCTGCCGTCGGGAACAGCGCGGGAATGCTGGGGGGTGGGGGGGGGGGGGGGGGGGGGGGGGGGCGGCCTGCGGGGGGGATCCTTCACCGGGGGGTACCTCAAATGTGGCATGGCCCGCGATCAGTGCCCACCGATCGTCGGGCCGTCCTCTCTGAAGGAGGGCCTCCTTCCTTCCGCGGCCCCGCAAGATCCGTCCGCCATCTTCTTGCGGGGTGGACTCGGAGAGGATGGCAACCACGCATGCACGGGTGACGCCAGTTATGCGGCACCGGCCGCGTCATGTATGCGGCGCCGCCTTTACGCGGTGACAAGGCCTGGCGCGTGTAGATGACGCGTCCCCGATCCTAGCCCATTGTCGGGGCCTGAATCGGTCGGGATAGGGGCCGTTTCGCGCCGTCGTGAACCTCGACAACGTTCACGACGGCGTGGGCACTTCGGCGCGGGAGTGGAGAATCCCGCCCATATTGTTGGATTTTTAAAACTTGGGCTTTGTACTTGCATTTGGTCTTTTTATGCCAAATACAACCAACCAAATGGTGTGCACATACTGTGAAACCAGTGTTTTATTTTAAATAAAGTAAATAAAGTCATATTGGAATATGAAAAATTACCTTGCAAGATGTGCATTTTCCTTCTTCAATTGATTTAGATCTCGAGTAAGTTTTGATTTCTCAGATTTTAAAATGAGTACCGTTACATTCTGAACAATACCGCTTCCAGCATTGTATACGAGGCATGCATCAGAAGAACGTCTCTCATCTTTACTTTCAATTGTAACTGAAATAAATTAGAAATTAAATATCAGTTGGATATTCTAAACACAATTCTACTTAACTTTCACAAAATATAACATAGAAAATACAGCACAGAACAGGCCCTTCGGCCCACGATGTTGTGCCAAACTTTTGTCCTAGATTAAGAACAAATTAATCTACACCCCATCATTCTACCGTAATCCATGTACCTATCCAATAGCCGCTTGAAGGTTCCTAATGTTTCCGACTCAACTACTTCCATAGGCAAGATTTGTGAAAATGAGGAACTGAAAGAAATTAGCATGAATAAAAAGAGGAAGTATTAAAAAATTGAATTGGATTGAAGGTTGATAAATCCCCTGGACCCGATTCGGAACAGAATCATTTTTTAAAAATATAAATTTAGAGTACCCAATCATTTTTTTTTCCAATTAAGGGGCAATTTAGTTTGTCCAATCCACCTAACCTGCACATCTTTTGGGTGAAACCCACGCAGACATGGGGAGAATGTGCAAACTCCACAAGGACAGTGACCCAGGGCAGGGATTCAAACCCGGATCCTCAGTGCCATAGTCCCAGTGCTAACCACTGCGCCACATGCTGTCCCTAGGAACAGAATCATGACTGATTGGTCAATTTTCTCAGTTATTTTGCTACAGTTATGTAAGGATAGAAATTACAGTCTCATTCTGTCTTTTGAAGGCATGATCGGAATACATTAGAAAGCCACCAACACAAGCATGTAGAAGTTCTGAAAATGTACAGCTCATCAGTTAGTGACAACTTGAAATGCATGACATTTGGCAGAGAACCTGGTCAATACACAGATAGTAAACTCCGGTATCCTTGGGGAAGGGAAGGGAGATTGGGTGCAAAAAGAATACGGAGAGAAGATCCTGCCCTCCAAGAGGCAACACATGGCACCAACCTACTCCATTTTTAACCTTTATGTTGATATACTTACCCAACAAAGTTTTGTATTCAAAGGAAGCAAACTGTTGTCTAGACATATCTAAAAGGTTAAGGCCTTAATTAACGTAATTGCTGAAAAGCAAAGAATCCGATTAGCCAAGTTTCCTTGATGACTTTGAGGATGTTATTAAATATAAAGGAACTTTCAATGATGGATGCATATGTGAATCTCCTAAAAGCTTTCAAGGCTCTGCGTGAAACAAGACTTTTAATAATCAGGTTGTAAAACTGATCTCGCCTGTTAAATTATCAAATTCTGAAAATATATTTATGAATTTGGGGAAGCTATAATGTATTCTGCCTAACAATGATCTGTACCTACCTTTGTTCTTCATTACTAATCTTAAATTTATGCCCTGGTGTCACCGACTCACTGGTATCTAACTCTCTCACCCATTCCCCCCACCCCCATCATTTATCTCAAAATTCCTCTATTTTGAGCACCTTGATTAGCTTTTCCCTTAATCTTTCACTCAGTGAATAAAAGTAAACTATTTCCCTAGTTTTGCTGGCTAACCAAAGCCGAATAATGTTAGTAAGCCTCTTCTATATTCTTGTTTTGGCCTCATCATTCCATAGTAAGACAGCTAAACAAGACAATATTTGAATTGTGGTGCAATGCTGTGTATAGTTTTAGCATGTAGACCCTATCTACAAAATATTTGAATCTATATACTTTTAAATCAAACACCATCAGCTTATTATCCAAATTTGAAGGTGTTTACATCTGAACACACTGTACTTTTTTTCTATACAAATAAAGTGTGATAATATCTATCACACATTAGATACAGCCATTTACTCTTCCCTCCCGAATGCTTCATATTTCTTAAAAGTTTGCTCGACATCAACTTCATTCAGGGCAGGGAAGACAAATCCTCTTAATGCTCATTTTTATTTTGTTATTTTCAAATTCCCTATGCAGAACCCAAAAAGTATGTGTACAATTCCAAAAAATAATGAAGTCAAATAAATTTGGATATATTTTCAAAACTAATTTCAGAATTTTGGTCAACGATATCAAAGGCTCAAACTGTTTGATTGCACAATGCTAAACAATTTTGTGTTTAATTTCTTGGCAATGATATTAAAAATACTAACTTGTGGTATCCTGCTCTTGCTGGTTTCTTCGAAGTGTTTCCTTAATTTGTCTTAGTAGCTCTTCTTTATGTTCTAAGGTGGCTTCGAGAGAACTAATTCTGAAAATAAATGGTTTGCGTTACTTCCAATACAATCTAAATAAAAACAGTTAATATTTCTTTTTAAATAGCCATCCTTACTGATTTTCAAAATGTTTAGTCTCGTTGTATTTTGCCATCTGTAGTGCAAGAAATTGATTCTTCAGCTCAATCAACTCCTCTTTGAAAGGTTGAACTCCCATGTCCAACTTAGCCTGTGTGCAACAAAAATAATGTTTAAAAAAATCATGTTTAATAATTCAGACATTACATACCTACGCAAAATTTTCATGCATCTGAACAAAATAGGAGATGGAGGCCATTAAGATGGCTGATCTGTTTGTGTTTTGAATTCCACATTCCAATCCAAGTCCAAAAACCTTTAATTCCCTTGCCTAATAAGATTTTATCTACCTTCACCTTAAAAATATTCAATGACCCCAAGTCATTTGGAACCTTCGAAGGCAGAACGTTCCAAATTCGCACAGCCCTCAAGAAGAATTTTTCCTCATCTCGGTCCCAAAAAGGGCGACCCCTAAATTTAAAAGGTTGCCCTCTAGTTCTAGACTTGCCCACAAGAGGAAACATAATTTTCATGTCCACCTTGTCAAGACTGTTCAGTATCTTATTATACACTTCAATAACGTCACCCCTCACTCTTCTAAACTCCAGTGGAAACAAGCCGTCTGTCCAACCTTTCCTCGTAGGACAAGCCGTTCATTCCATCTAATAATAGTTCCTTTGAACAGCCTCCAATGTAGTTGTTTTTAAAATCCTTTTTTTCTCTGATCAAACTATTTGCCTTTAGATTTCAGTACAATGAGAAGTGCTGCTAACATAATTCTTAAATTCAGGAGTACACAATTTGAAATTGCCACCAGTTGGGAACTGATTGGAAAGAACCTTCAAGCTGACTTTGCAGAGCTTAGAAGGAACCTCGTGTTTTAAAACTAACTGCCTTAAAAAAAAAAAAAAATAACATCGGACTTTCTTATGCCATATCTGGTGATATAACTTTCCATGTCCCATGAATCAGCATCAACTCTAAAGTGATACAATCAGATTTACCTCAGCAAACCAGTTATTCAACTGGGTAAAATTTATCATATCAAAGATAGGAACACAGGAAATGGGAGTTTAAAGTGCACATTGGAGTTAAATTGTGGACTTTCAAAATTCAATTAATTTGTCTATTTGGAAAAATTCAATTTGCATGATACAGTTAGCAGTGAGTGATTAAAATAGTTATATTTAGAACTTCCAAACCAAGCAAATGATAATCAGAGGTTAATTTAACATACATTGGATAAACTTAATTGTGTTTGTGAAATATTTATATTTTGGACTTTTTCTTTAATCCCTTATTTTTTATTTTGGAAAGGAGTTATTTTAGAAAAAATTAAAAGTGGGAAAAATAATACAGCACCATCTCATGACCATGTTGTGTAACTGAAAGATGGCAAATTTCCATCGACGGAAACCATCATGGAAAACGTTGGCAAACTTGTTAACCAAAACAAAATTCACGAGGAAGGTTTTAAAAAAAAAAGATTTAAGATACAAATTTACAGTGGACACCAGACAATACTCTTTGAATAGAGGAAGAATTATGCATTACATTTCTAAACTCCTAATTTTATACTCAATTCTACCTTTTTGAAAAAATGTTTATTGAAAACTTTATCATCATCAACAAAATAATAAAACAATTAATTCAAGTTACAATGACAAAGAACACAACAAATCAAAAACACAAATCAACATTAACCACCCCAACACGAAACTAAACCCCATAACAACGGACAGTGACTAACTCTTTAAAAAAGTAAATGAATGGCTGCCATCTCAGGAAGAACGCTTCTACCGACCCCCTAATGGTGTACTTGACCTTCTCTAAATGCAAGAACACGAGGTCACCCAACCAAGCTGAGGCACTGGGCGGAGTAGGAGACCTCCACCCTAGCAGAACCCATCTCCGGGCTGTTAATGGGGCAAAGGCGAGGACATCCACCTTCACCCCTGTCTGCAGCACCGGCGATTTGGATACCCTGGTGGACACCAGCGGATATGGTTCCAGATTGACATTAAGTATCTCTTACATGGTGTCAAAGAAAGACACCCAAAAGCTTACTAACTTGGGACAGACCAGAACATAAGAGTGTGGTTAGCCGATCCCCAAGAACAACACTCACACACCTGTCCTCGATTTGGGGGGGGGGGGGGGGGGGGGAGAAGAGAGAAAGGCCTTGTGTGAAAAATCATGAATCTGAAAGTATCTGAAAAGATTGGAACCAAGAGTTGAAATTTCTCTGCTAGCTCCTTAAAGCTGGCAAACCTTCCCTCCACAAACCAAGTCTCCAAACCTCTCCAAACCTCTCCAAACCTTCCCCTCCCATGACCGAAACGTCAAGTCCAAACCCGCTGGCAAAAAGAGATAATTATAAAAGATAGTTCCTGGAACTAAGTTTAAAATGCTGTCTGAACTGCTTCTAGATTCTCAGGGTGGACACCACTATCGGATTAGAGGAAAATCCTGCCGGAGAGAATGGCAGTGATGTGGCTACTAATACACCAAGGCTAGAACCCTACAAGAACTCGCTGCCATTTGCCAGCTTATGGACTCTGGATCATTAACCCACCTAAGTACCGTCTCAATATTGGCTGCCCAATAATAAAATGGGTAAAGCCAAACCTCCTGATAGCTCATCTCTGCCCATCTCTCCGGAGGAACGCCCTACAGATTCTTGGGGTCTTACCCGCCCAAAAAGAGGAGCAGCGTGTTAATAAAACCAGTATCATCCCAGTTTGGAGCCGAGATATTAACCAGGACAACTGAGATGCCCGCCAAATACCCACAGACATACGTCTACCATTGGGGTCAGCCAAGATCTTAACGGCAGAAAATGGAACCATTTTATTAATTAAAATTGCTGCACCTCGGGCCCTACTGTCAAATCCCGAATGGAAAACCTCTCCCACCCACACCTTCCTCAACCTCGTCTGATCTCTAACTTGCAATGAGTCTCTTGTAGAAACACCACATCGACTTTTCAGGTGAGCAAATACCCTCTACCTTTTCACTAGGCCATTCAAGGTGACCAAAAGAAATGGGGGTCTCCCATCCTCCCCTTGATCCGGAGTCAGCCATTTCCACCAAGTGAGATTATCTAACATTGACATAGAAATTACAACAACCAGGCCCACCCAAGATGCAGTCACAGTCAGCAAACTACCCCCGACTCCAGCCCCCTTTTCCCGGTGTTCAGATACTACTGCACCCAAATATGCATACAGAAAACAGTAACGCAAACATAAACCACTAAAACTTACTTCTAATAAACCTAACTCCAAACAGAACAAAAACACTAAGCTCATTATCTAAAATAGAACTAACATACTGAACTGCAATCAACACTTCAGCACCACTCCTGTTAGCTAACTTCGGCTAGCAGGGCAGCTCCCACCAAGGGTGAAGAAAAAATACTTACAGAAAAAAGACATTCCAACAAATTTGAATAGAGCAAAAACCTATCATTGAATCAGCACACTGGTTCTACTGCACCTTTGGTTCCTTACCCAAGAAAACTTTCCTGAAAGTGGAACAAAGGATTGTTTTAGCACAGTGGGCTAAACAGCTGGCTTGTAATGCAGAACAAGACAGCAGCGCAGGTTCAATTCCTGTACCGGCCTCCCCAAAGAGGCGCCGGAATGTGGCGACTAGGGGCTTTTTACAGTAACTTAATTGAAGCCTATTTGTGACAATAAGAGATTATTATTAAATATTTCAACCATATGAATTCAGACTAGAACTATGCAGCTGGTTTTTAAATGTATTTTCTTACAGTGACTAAATTAACTAATGCCGAAACCTCTTTTTTGATCTTGCAAAAATTATTCAAATGTTTAGTTCGCAGATTAGAAAAATGTTACCTTTGTTGTTCTGAATCAACTTCCTGCAAAATAAGGTTAAGGGAATACAATTCCTTTTATTTTCTCAAAATATTTAACCAAAATATTTTCACTAGTGCATGCATTTTTGAAATTCACATTCAGCAACTTTATTTCAAGCACCATACCTGTAGTTGTTTCAAACTTTCTTCAACGGTTTTTATCTGGCTGTCCTTCTTCAACAATTTTGTCTGAAGGTCTTCAAGTTTTTTATCCTGGAGTTTATCTTCCTGCTGTTTGTAAGCTTCTTGACTTGCTGTCAGTTGCTGTTTGTAAGCTTCTTGACTTGCTGTCAGTTGCTGTTTGTAAGCTTCTTGACTTGCTGTCAGTGTCATTTGCAGATCATGAATTTTTATTCTCCTTTGCTGAAATTGTAAAATTAGGATTTAAATATACCGTACCCAGTCATTTAACATTACATTTCAAGATCAGTGTGCTTCTGTTCGTGTCATGGGGGGGGGGGGGGGGGGGGGAAGAGAGAGGGGGGGGGGTTCATCCAAATGATGTCTAGTAAGCTTTAAGGGTCCCATTGCACTAGTGAAGTGGTAGTCCAATAACATTCAAAATGTGCTCTGATCTCATTGATGCTCAGTGGTCAGATCAGGATTGTGCATGGATAATCACGGTAGCACAGTGGTTAGCATTGTTGCTTCACAGCACCAGAGTCCCAGGGTCGATACCTGGCTTGGGTCATTGTATGTGTGGAATCTGCACGTTCTCCCCGTGTCTGCATGGTTTCCTCGGAGTGCTCCAGTTTCCTCCCACAAGACGTGCTTGTTAGGTGAATTGGACATTCTGAATTCCCCCTCAGTGTATCCGAACAGGCGCCGGAGTGTGGCGACTAGTGGATTTTCACAGTAACGTCATTGCAGTGTTATATGTAAGCCTACCTGTGACACTAATAAAGATTATTGTTACGTAACAATGCAACAATCACACAATATTAGTCGTTGTGCATGCGTGTGCACTTTGCCTTCTCAAATTTACAAAATAGGAATTGGACAGAGGTGGTTACATCTTTAAATTTTAATTAGCAAACCACAACAGTATAGCAAATTGGGTTGCTTTTTTTTCCCATTGCAATTTAATTTTGTGTCAGAGGATATTTCCTCTAACCTAGAAAAAGTTATTCTGAATAAGCATTTTAGTTACCTGCAGCAACTGTTCAGCTGCCTTCAACTTTTTGGACAGCTTCTGGTTCTCCATAGTTAACAAAGGATCACAACCATTTTTGGTGAATGAATCCTGTCGGAGAGCTTTAATCTCTAACAGCAGTTCCTCATTCTTTCTCTTCTCGTTAATCATTTCATCACAAGAATTCCGGAGGTACGTTGAATACTCAGTTAGCATTGATGTACAGAGGTGACCTTCACTCTAAGGACACAGGAGGATGAAATGAACCATTTCTAGCACTGCAGTGTACTGCTCAGCAACACAATAGGAATTATTTCTCATTAATAAACTTAATATAGATCTATGGTTGAAATACTTAGATGGAGTGTAAGAGAAATTTGGTCTCTACAAAACTGACAAATATTCTGTGAACTCCAGAAGACCTGAGAAATTTGAGCTGTCCCACTGGATTTTCAAAAGGTAACATAAATTAATAGAATTCTTCATCTGTTATGCTATACAGAATGGATATATTTTTCAGTATACCTCACTGGAGTTGAGGCAAATAAAATGGAACAAGGAGAATGCTTGATGATTATGCACCTATGACATCAGGTAATGTTGATAAGGTAGATCGTGGCTGAACCATGATCACTGAAGTGTACTGGCTGATGCAGTGCAATAGTTGTTTTGGGTGGAATCATGCAATTACCGGTATCAAACAAGAACAATCTATTTATTTTAAATAAATCAGACGGAAGATTGGAGATGTGCAGTCGTATTTGGACATGCAACCTTCCAGATCCATGTCCTTCTCCCTTTTGTAGTCAGTTTTCTAGCACTAAAATAGACCTCACCAAAAGTCTCAGATCACATTCTCAGTGACTGCAGTGCATAATCATCCTCAACAATGTTTCAGCATTCAATACAGACGATCATAACACCCTTGTTCCAGCTCAGTGGTATTGCCAACACTGGGTTTCACTCTTATAAATCCAATGGCGGAACTCTTTCTCTTCCTGCCCTATACCATTAATTGGGAAATCTCCCAAAGATTAATCTCAGACTTCCCCCTCCTCAATGTGTTGCCATTTGATAACATTGGCCACAGATGTAGGTTAGCTTCCATCTATTAGCTGATGGCATCCTGTTCCATCTCTCTCTCCCCTTCGCAGGCTCCAAGTCAAACTTGTTAGAAATTCAGTTTTGGGCAAGCTACACTTCTTTCTAATTAAATATTGGAAAGATTGAAGCTGGTCCACATCACAAACTCTGCATCCTCGCCAATGGACTCCATCCCCACTGCATCCTCGCCAATGGACTCCATCCCCAGTCCAATCAGACTGTATACAGTTTCAGTATTCTATTCAGTCCGGAGTTGTGCTCTTGGTATCTCAAATTTTATATCACAAGATCACTAACTTCCACCCCTCACTCATCATATTTGCCATTGAAACCTTCTTCCATGTACAGGTCCCAGTGCTTTCCTAGCTTCTCCCTTCTTCAATCTCTGCAACATTCAGCTCATTTAAAATTCTGTTGTCCATATCCTATCCTCCACGAAGTCCCGCATATTCATCCTCTCCCTCCAATTCTTCACCGACCTACGATACATTCATTCTCAGTGTTTTATTTAAAATACTCATCTCCTGTTTAAATCCCTTCATGGTGTCATGTCTTTCAATCACTAACCTGTAGCAATAGTCCCCCTAAATTTGCTGCAACTCTGACTCTGGCTTTTTAATGCACCACTCCCCACTATCAATGGCACTGGCCCTTCAGCTGTCTCAGCCCCACACTTTTGAAGTCCATCCTTAAATCCTCCCGTCCTTAAAACCTCCCTCCAAGACTAAGCTTTTGGTCACCTCAAGTACTGAATGCTTTAGATTAGTCCTCATTATTCCCTGTTCACCAGAGTGTCATGAGAAGTAATTTCAAAGACATTTTTAGCGGTAACTTGTATTTGGTAATACAAGGAGTGTTGTTTGGAACAGGGCTCCAAAAGCAAGAAAAACAATTTCTGCACTAAATCATTTGAATATGAAGAAAGCATAACATGGTTCTCAACAGAACTATTGTTTTATGTGACGTGAAATGGAGTAATGATTTCATGTTGGTGAAAAGCTGCTATTCCAATGATTATGTGGCATTTTATACATCAATTGTTGCCACAAGTATCACTATAACTAAACTCTTTTGATTGAAAGTAATTCCAGAGAGTCATACCGATTTGACTTGGAAGTAATTATTTAAATTATGATCATGCTCTGAAGCTAGATTCAATTTATACAAAATTAACTTCCAGACTTACACAAGTGATCTAAAGAATGTTGATGAGAATGATGAAGTAGAATTGTAGGTTAAACAATTTTCAAAATTTGCCTATTACACAAGTTTAAGACAATGGAAAATCATGTCCCAGAGCAGCTAGTACCCTTAATACTAAAATAGTTTTAATTCACCTGGAGGAGTTGAGGTCGGGTAGGTCTGGGGTGTGGCAGAGAATGCAATTTTCATGAGCTGTAGATAGCAAATGAAGAATTGAAACTAGTTGCACATTTCTGTTAAGTGTTGCTTTGGTGCTTTTTCCTTCCAATTGTGACATAAATGTAGCCCTGAACTTGCAACACGAATGTGCATGTAAACTTTGATGTAAGGTGAAAATCAAATATCTGTACAAGTGTACATTTTAGACAACATTCATAACTGAAATTTTGGGGCATGGAAGTTGGAACATAATTACAATTCTCTTTTATCCACATGTCATTGTAGTATCTACCTGATACACATGCCGTCTTTAGAAGGAATGTTGAACTTGAATCAAGGCAATTGTAAGAGTTTGTTGCAGTATAAATTAGGGGCAGAAATGACTGGAATAAATCATTGGAAACATTACGGCTGATTCCAACATGGAAATTTCAAGTACATTAACACCGTAGCAATAAACATACCTGAGCTGCTTTCCATTGAAGCTGACATTGTTGATCTAGCGTTTGATTTTCATTTTCAATTATCTTCAAAATATTTGTGCAGGACAGATTGGAAATTCTTTCCATAAGACACTTTCGGGCTTTTGCCCTGGAAAGTAATCCATTCTGTGAGCTGGTCAAGAAGTTTGGATATTTTGACTTCAATTTCAACAAATTCTGATGGACATTCTAAATGAGAAAAATAACATTCAATAAGGATGAAAAATTCAATGAACATTAGACTATCAAAATAGTTAGATTAGCTACTGTTGGCGCTGAACTACTGGTGTCCGGGGGGATGGGCATTTTCAGTTAGTTCAAATAGCTGGACAGCTGGGGTTCGTAATGGTGTAACACCGTGGGTTCAATTCCTGTACTGGCTGAGGCTATCTCGCCTTCTCTCACCCTTGTCCCTTACATGAGGTGTGGTGACCCTCAAGTTTAACCACCAGGCAGCTCTCTCTCCTTCAAAGAGAAGAGCAGCCCATGGTCCTCTGGGACTATTGCAACTTTCTCTAGTGTCTGAATTGATGAGCTTTAACCCTAGTATAGTAGATACATAATCAACTTGCAGGATCCTTTAATATGGTTCAATTTTCAAAATTTCGGGATGGTGAATTTAAAAAAAAAAAAAAAAAAAACCTCCTCAAAACAAGGGAAAAAATACTTCTCATTATTAAATAAAAGTTGGAGATATAAGTGATTGGCTTCTGTAGTTTAAAGATGCACACTGAAGTGACTTGATTGTTACTGTGATGTGATTAACAAAACGGAAACGCTGCATATAATAGCCCAAATCTTCTGGTATTGGATCATTGGAGACTCATTGGAGCACTTCTTTCAGGCGAAGCAACATTTTACTTCCGTCGCCTTCAATTTGGTCAACTGTATCCACTACTCCCAATGCAGTCTCCTTTACATTGGGAAGACTAGGTGACCGTTTTGCTCAGCCACCAACCTTCCTGTTGTGCACCATTTCAACTCAGCATTTTGCTCTCATGTCTGTCCTTGGCCTGCTGCAATGCTCCAGTGAAATCCAACACAAACTGGAGGCGCAGCACCTCATTTTCCAGTTAGGCATGTTACAACCTCAAAGTTCAATGCTGAGTTCAACATTAGACTGTGACCTTCCTCCTCCATATTTACTTTTAATATTCCAAACATTTTTTTTGTTCCAATGCAAAAACCCTCCTTCACGTTGCCATCTGTCACTTGTTCGTTGCAATCTCCCACAGCTCCCACTAATCAATGTGACAGCCCCTCTAATAATAATAATAATCTTTATTAGTGTCACAAGTAGGCTTACATTAACACTGCAATGAAGTTACTGTGAAAACTCTAGTTGCTACACTACAGCGCCTGTTCGGGTACACGGAGGGAGAATTCAGAATGTTCAATTCACCTAACAAGCACGTCTTTCGTGACTTGTGGGAGAACGTGCAGACTCTGCACAGTCACTCAAACCGGGAATTTCCCAGGTTCCCAGTGCTGTGAAACAACAGTGCTAACCACTGTGCTAAAGTGCCACCCTCTTATATATAAAGCACATTTTTAAATCTTTAGTTCTGAAAAAGGTTCATGCAGACTTGAAATGTTAACTCAAGGTCCTTCCCTTCACAGGTTAGACAGATGTTAGGTGTCTAAGATGTTAGGTGTTTAAGGCGAGTGGCTAGGATTTGAGTGTGCGTTTGGTTGGGGGAGCGGTCACACCTTGGTGGCTTTACAATAGTTACCTAGAAGTTAGAAGAGGTTTTAATTCTAACTTTTTCTAAGTAACTATTGGTGTAACCCTGTCAGAACCATCCGAAGTTTACGATTTAAAATCGCATTTTTGGATGGTTCAATAGCTGCATAAACCCTTACTTGTGAAATTCCGAGGAGGATTCCCCAGCACATCTTTGGGGTACTCCTACAATCTGGCACTGGGTCCTGTATATCTAAGGATAGTAATCGATTTTCCCGCCGCAGATGAGCCATTCAACCTTCACATAGCCTTTCTTGTGACAAGAAGCATGTCGGTCCCATCGAACTAAACCTGTGCTCTGAACCTTCATTAACCTGAGAAAGACCTGAGTTTCCACCAGCATCATCCCTCTAAGGAAACAAATTATGTTCCATATCGGCCACTATAGCCTTTTTCATGGCAAATTCTGCACTAGCCTGGCCCACTCTCTAACTCCATTCTTTTGCTGTAGACCTCTGGCACCAACTTTTAAGTGTTGAATATAGCAATTTTGCTTCCTTGTAATCACGAATGCTCTGTTGAAAGAGACAAGTACACCCACAAAGCATTCCCCACCATAATGCTTTGTAAGAGGATATCCACTGGTTTTTTTCCAGCTAATTTAGAAATGACAATTTTCTCATAGGGCATAAAGTGCATCTCCACTCTTTTCTAGGTACGAAGTGAACATTCTTCACCAAATCAAAATTAAGGGCAGTTCTTTAGCCTACTTTGCTGTACCAATTCAAGTTCGCAAACTCAGAACTCTCGTTTCATTGAGGTTTTTATTTCTTTCTCATTCCTCTGTTGAGAATGTCTCTTCAAGTTAATCTTGCATGATTCTATTTATTTGTCAATTCTGGCCAGTTGTATTTGGTCACTAGCGGAGCCAGCTGCTCCTTCCTGGAACCCAGATGCCAAGCCAATTCTTAAAGGATTCTATTCTCCTAGCTCCTGATCGAGCATTAATCTCCAAGTACCCTGTTCTGCTACAGCCTATAAATCGTCTTTTCTCAACTGTTAAGTCAGAGTCCTCTCTTTCAACAAAGGCTGATTCCCCAATACAATACAGAAAAAGCAAACATGACATTATGTTTATTTAAATGCTGGAAAGCTCCAGGGAGCCTCGGATCCAGCCTCTGGGATCAATCCCAAAATGGAGCTCCCAATTTTGTTAATGTCCCTGTGGGGGAAATGGAAACCAAAAATAACCAAACCAAATAACGCCCAAATAAAGCAATTATGAACAGGATTTCATTTTTTGTAATTTTTGCTACGAATCAGAGCCAGCTCAAATTTAAACATGAATAGGCAAATTATATACAACACATGAAAGGGTCGATGCAACAAAGATGTCCTTCAATTCCATTGATTCAGCCCTCAGGCTGCTTTCACCAGCAGGCATATTCCATCAGTGGTCCCTGGATATGGTTAGCACCATTGGGTGCAAACCAAGCCTTTTGCTTCCTTCTCCGCACACAAATTCTACGTTCCTTCTTCTGTCTCTGCATTTGTGCACCGATTGCCTTCACCGTCCAACTCTCCAGCTCCTAGTTCTCCTTTTGTCTGGCCACAGAGCTGCTGTCCTAACTTCCTTCCTGTTGGCACTGCTTCCAGGTCACTCAGTCATGACCAGTGTATATTATCCAAGAAAATTTAAATCCATTCCTTTACAGTTGATGCAAACTCAAAAGTTCTTTTCAAACATTATTATTATTATTATTTTTTTTTTTTAAAACTGAAATGGGCATTTTATTTTTCAATTTGCACAAATATGGACATAAGCACGAAAAGATAGCTTCTTGCAGATATCAAATTAGATGAAAACTGACGGGAGGATCAAATTTCAGAAATCAGATTCACATTTGACCCAGATAGGTGGTTGACAGTTCAATGCAGGGAAGTATTACTTTAGGAAAATCGTGAATGGAAATTTACCAGGGATATTAAGTCAGGCATTCAGGAGTGGAGAAGCAAAGAGATCTAGGGGATACGAAGATTAAAGACAGAAGTGTTGCTGGAAAGGGCCAAAATAAAAATGAATTAGAAGTCAGGAAGCGATGTGGAATACGTAGATGACATTGTTGAGGTCAGTTAGAATACCACATTCAAAACCAGACATTCCTTCGAGTATTGGAAGCATGGAAAGAGTATAGCAAGGATGTATTGCTATGTCCCCAGGAATTAGATGAAAGCTGGTTTGAAATATGCTGACACTTCTTTGTATTGGAACAAAGAAGGAACAAATTTTTAAATTTGAAAAGATTCTAAAAACAAATCAGTGAAAACGTGCTTCCACTAGCTGACAAATCATAAGAGGACTTCAAGTCAATTATTCAAATGAATGCGGAAAGTTGGAAGAATTTGTTTCACAAAGCATAACTAAAGAATGGAATGAATTAGCAGAAGTACCCATTGAGACAGATAATTATCTACAAGGTAACTGATTAAGTGGCGGTGGTACAGTGGTTTATCAATGCTGCCTCACAGCGCCAGGGACCCAGGTTCAATTCAAACCTGGGTGACTGTGTGGCGTTTGTACATTCTCCCAGTGTCTGTGTGGGTTTCTTCTGGGTGCTCTGGTTTCCCCCACACAGTCCAAAGATGTGCAGGTTAGGTGGATTGGCTTTGCTAAATTGTCCCTTAGCGTCCAAAAGGTTAGGTGGAGTTACAGGGACAGGGTGGGTGCATGGGCATTGGTGGGGTTTTCCTTTGGCTAGACAGCTGGTTCGTGATGCAGAACAAGGCCAGCAGCGTGCGTTCAATTCCCGTACCAGTTGAGGTTATTCATGAAGGTCCACCTTCTCAACCTTGCCCCTTATACGAGGTGTGGTGATGCTCAGGTTAAACCACCACCAGTTAGTTTTCCCCCTCAAATGGGAAAGCGCCCTATGGCCATCTGGGACTATGGCAACTTTACCTTTCACACAGTTTAAGTAGCTAAACGGTGTTTTATGCCATTTGAGCACGTCTGCACTTTTTTCTATGCTTCGGCCAATAACCAAAAGTATCCCAATATACCTTCTTTGCTGCATGATCAACTCCTTCAGGGATCTGTAGACGTGACCACTGGAAATAGTCTTCCAATTACCAAAACATCTATTATCCTTTGCTTCTGCCAGAGCCAATTTTGGCTCAAACTTGCCACTTTCTCTTGGACCCCATGGCTTTTTCTTTTGACCACACTTGTCAAAAGCTTTCTTTCCATAGTTATCCTCTTGTTCTACATGTATTCATTTCAGAGCTTACACTTTTACAAAATCACATCTCAGCTTAGTAAAATTTGCCTTCCCCAGCTTTTACTCTTGATCCACCTTTGTCCTTATGGAGACAATGAATGCTGAATCTAAAGGAATTACGGTCACTGCCACCAAGATGTTCTCTCTCACTGACACCATTTATACTTGCCCAGCTTCATTTTCTAAAATGAAGCCCAGGACTAGTTGAGCTCAGTGTAATCGCTAAAAAAGTTCCGAATATATATTTTAAGAATTCTGCATCCTCTGCTGTAACTGTTACACTGATTTTATCTCAGTAGTTGAAATTCACAACACTACTACCCTATTGTTTCTGCATTTCTCTAAGGGGCTGGTTTAGCACAGGACTAAATCGCTGGCTTTTAAAGCAGACCCAGGCAGGCCAGCAGCACTGTCCAATTCCCGTACCAGCCTCTCCGAACAGACGCTGGAATGTGATGACTAGGGGCTTTTCACAGTAACTTCATTTGAAACCTAATTGTGACAATAAGTGATTTCCATTTCATTTTCATTTCTTAGTAATTTGATGAAATGTATCTCCCTTACTTTTTGGGTATATATATTCCCAGCAATGTGATTGCTCTTTTCTTCCATTCAACCCACAAGGTCTCATTTGATAAAAGCAAATTACTGCGGATGCTGGAATCTGAAACCAAAAAGAAAATGCTGGAAAATCTCAGCAGGTCTGGCAGCATCTGTAGGGAGAGAAAAGAGCTAACGTTTCGAGTCCAATGACTCTTTGTCAAAGCTAATAGACAGAGAAAGTGGGAAAAATTTATACTATGGAGTGAGAATGAAAGATGAGTCATAGCCACCGAAACCCAGGGAAACGGGGCGTGAATGGCCACAGAAACTAAGGGGAAAGAATACTAATGGCAGTCCCCAGAGAGAACAAAGATGTGAAAGGCCAAACAGCAGAGAAACTGACATCAGAGGGTAAACTCTGACAGATGTAGATGTGGGGGGAGGGAAAGGGGGAAGCAAAGTGGAGAAAAGGTAAGGAAAGGTGGATAAGATGGTGAGGGGAGGGGTTTAATGTATATTAAGAAAGAAAGAAATGGTAAAAGAGAGTTAAAATGAAATGGGATGAAAACAAATGGGTTGAACTGGGGTGGAGCTAATCATCTGAAGTTGTTGAATTAGTGGTTGAGACCGAAAGGCCTCGTCTTAATTTTTCTGCCCCCCTCACCCATTCCCACCTCTCTCCTTCCGAACTTTCTGCTCTTCACTCCGTCAGGTCTAGCCCCGACTTTGTCATCAAACCTGCCGACAAAGGGGGTGCTGTTGGCGGCTGGCGCACTGACCTCTACCTCGCAGAGGCCAAGCGCCAACTCTCAGATACTTCCCCTCACCTCCCCCTGGACCATGACCAGACCACTGAACATCAAGCCATTATCTCCAACACCGTTAGCGACCACATTTCCTCCCGATGCCTTCCAACCTCAGTCTCCCACCCCGGACAGCCTGCTTTTACCTACTTCCCAAAATCCACAAAAAGGACTGTCCCGGCAAGCCCATTGTGTCAGCATGCTCTTGCCCCACCAAACTTATTTCCTCTTATCTCGACTCCATCCTCACTCCTCTGGTCCATTCCCTCCCCATCTACATCCAGGATTCCTCTGATGCACTGCGTCATATTGACAGCTTTCAGTTCGCGGGCCCTAACCGCATTCTATTCACCATGGATGTACAATCTCTCTACACCTCCATACCACACCAGGATGGCCCGAGAGCTCTGCGTTTCTTTCTCGAAAAGAGGCCCGGACAATTCCCATCCACCACCAGTCTCCTCCGCCTGGCTGAACTCGTTCCATCTCTCAACAACTTCTCCTTTAATTCATCCCACTTTCTCCAAATCAAAGGTGTAGCAATGGGTACCTGCATGGGTCCTAGCTACGCTTTCCTTTTTATGAGGTATGTGGAACATTCCTTGTTCCAGGCCTACCCGGGTACCCTCCCACAACTCCTTTACAGATACATTGATGACAATTTTGGTGCCGCTTCATGCCCTCGTCCAGACCTGGAAAGATTCATCAACTTTGTTTCCAGTTTCCACCGCTCCATCACTTTCATCTGGTCCATCTCAGACACTTCCCTTCCTTGATCTTTCTGTCTCCATCTCCAGCAATAGACTATCTACTAATATCCACTACAAGCCCACTGACTCCCACAGCTACCTGGACTACAGCTCTTCGCACCCTGCAAGGACTCCATCCCTTTCTCTCAACTCCTTCGCCTCCGTCGCATTTGTTCCGATGATGCCACTTTCCAAAATGGTGGTTCGAAAATGTGTTCCTTCTTCCTCAACCGTGATTTCCCACCTACAGTTGTTGACAGGGCCCTCAACAATGTGCGGTTCCTTTCCCGCGCCACTCCCCTCCCTCCCAGAACAGGGATAAAGTCCCTCTCGTTCTCACATTTCATCCCAGCAGCCTCCGTATGCAAAGCATAATCCTCCGCCATTTTCACCAGCTCCAGCGTGATGCCACCACCAAACACATCTTCCCTTCACTCCCTCTGTCAGCATTCTGCAGAGACCGTTCCCTCCGGGATAATCTAATCCACTCCTCCACCATACTCAGTACCTCTCCCATCACCCATGGCACCTTCCCATGCAATCGCAGAAGGTGTAACACCTGCCCCTTTACCTCTTCCATGCTTAACATCCCAGGCCCAAAACACACAATTCCAGGCTAAGCAGCGTTTCACTTGCATCTCTTCCAATTTGGTCTATTGCATTCGCTGCTCCAAATGTGGTCTCCTCTATATTGGAGAGACCAAACGCAGACTGGGTGATCGCCTTGGTGAGCATCTCCGGTCTGTACGCATTCAGGATCCTGACCTTCCCATTGCTTGCCAGTTTAACAAAAGACCCTGCTCCCATGCCCATATGTATTTGGCCTGCTGCAATGTTCCAGTGAAGCTCAACGCAAACTGGGGGAACAACATCTCATCTTCCGGTTAGGAACGCTACAGCTTTCCTATCTCAACATTGAATTCAACAACTTCAGATGATTAGCTCCACCCCACCTCGACCCATTTATTTTCATCCCATTTCATTTTAACTGTCTTTTACCATTTCTTTCTTTCTTAATATAGTTTAACCCACCACCCCTCCCCTCCCCCCACCATCTTATCCACCTTTCCTTACCCTTTCTCCACTTTGCTTCCCCCTTCCCCTCCCCCCACATCTACATCGGTCAGTTCACCCTCTGATGTCAGTTTCTCTGCTGTTTGGCCTTTCACATCTTTTCTCTCTGGGGACTGCCATTAGCATTCTTTCTCCTTGGTTTCTGTGGCCATTAGCACCCAGTTCCCCTGGGTTTCTGTGGCTATGACTCATCTTTTATTGTCACTCCACGGTATAAATATTTCCCACTTTCTCTGTCTGTTAGCTTTGACAAAGAGTCATTGGACTCGAGACATTGGCTCTTCTCGCCCTACAGATGCTGCCAGACCTGCTGAGATTTTCCAGCATTTTCTTTTTCGGTCTCAATTGATAATGCTTCTAGACTATCTTACCTCGTCAAAGCTGTGATTATTTCCCCAACCAATACTGCCACCCTAACTTTTTATTCCCCCTTCTATCCGGTCTGAAAACCATTTCTTCAGCCATGGATTCATCTGCATTCCCCTCCTATTTCAGTACTGACCAATAAGTAACAGTAATCTGGAAATGACCACCGTTGAGATCCTGCTTTCCTAGCATACTTTCTTACCTACCTCCCCAAGTCTTCCTGCAGAACCTCAACTGCTTTCTACCTAGATCTTTATTATGGACCATTCTTCCATATGATTCACACTCGCTCTCTATCTCCCCCCACTTCCAGAATATTCTGGGAAGCAACATACCATTATAGGGTCAGGTTTGCAGCCACATGAATCATTTTTGTGTAAAATTCAGTTAAATAGTCAAAGCTGGAACACGGTCTTGGGATGATAATGTTCTTGTCCCCTGATCATTAACTATTCGGAAGGAAATGATACAAACCTGCAAGTGGTGTTCTTTATTTGCAATTAAAGTTGAAATTCTTCTTATTTCAGCATTCTTCTCGTCCGATATCAATTCCAGTTCAGCTGGATCAGATACTTGCTTCTTCAGAATCTGCAACTGCAAGCGCAATTCTTCACTCCTCTTTTTCTCTTCGGCTAGGTTTGCGTCACATGCACGATTACGCTCCTGAAACTGCGCCTCACGACGAGGTACAGCGTTCAGCATTCTCTGTTGCATAAACATGAAAAAAGGCATAGCCGTGAAAATGAATAGGATGGAGCTGAAACCTAGCATTCACCTACTGAAATACTTTTGCACCTTAGAATAAGTCAGATTAGACCCTTTTATTTCTTGCTTTTCTCAAGCTTTCCATTTTGATTAAGCTTTTGATTAAGCTACAATACAATAAAAAATCTGCTAACACCAATGAATACACTTGATACCACAGAATTGTTTTCCACGGCAATTATATATGGATTGAAGGTAGGATAATAAACTTCAGCTTGCTGCAAATAGGCAAGTGGTCAGGTCACCCAAACAAGCAACCAACTGCTAGGCTGCAAACCGCCCAAGCCATTGTGACTTTAGAGCCACGGTACGGTGCAAATCTTAATTCAAATGCAGTTGTTTTGTTGCAGGTGATCTCTGAAACCACTCTGCAATATTAATGATCAGAAGTTGGATTAAAGCAAAGGGCAGAGACAACAGGATAACTGCACGCAAGGGATATTTTAAACAATAGAAGGAACATAATACCAGCCCCATTATATTTGATAGGATCTCCATTATTATTGAAGTAAATTCTACATGGAACATTATTGTAAAATATGAAGACTTTGCAGAATTCTTTCCAACAAATTAACTACTCTGCTGTTCAATTTGAATCTGTCACACACTCTAAAATTATACTTTATCAGCTATGCAGAGTCCAAGCATTTATCTAACTTAATACAGAGGGATCAATTTAAAAGCAATAGAATTTACAGTGCAGAAGGGGGCCATTTGGCCCATCGAGTCTGCACCGGCTCTTGGAAAGAGCACCCTACCCAAGGTCAACACCTCCACCCTATCCCCAGAACCCAGAAACCTCACACAACACTAAGGGCAATTTTGGACACTAAGGGCAATTTAGCATGGCCAATTCACCTAACCTGCACATCTTTGGACTGTGGGAGAAAACCGGAGCACCCGGAGAAAACCCACGCACACACGGGGAGAATGTGCAGACTCCGCACAGACAGTGACCCAAGCCGGGAATCGAACCTGGGACCCTGGAGCTGTGAAGCAATGGTGTTAACCACAATGCTACCGTGCTGCCAATCTTCACAATATATTTCAATCTATGGGATTACCCTTTACCAGTTCATCTTTATTTGAACAACCACTGCGGCAGCAAATACCAATGAAGTTTCACCACATTTAAATTCAGAAACAACTAAAGTTAAAAATTTATAAAATGAAATCACTTTCCCCTACTAAACAACTAGATTACAAAAAACATCAAATTTAGATCGCAATAGAAATTTACTGGAAACACTCAGCATCTGTGGGAGAGGAAAGTAGAGTTCACGTTACAGATCCAGAAACACAAATTCTGACAAAAGTTGCTAAGACTTGAAACATAAACCCACCCCACCTCTCTCTACATTATGCTACATGATCTGCTCAGTGTTTTTGATTTTATTTCAGTCTTCCATCTGCAGTATTTTATTTTTCAAATTTAGACCATAATGCAGACAGTAGATCACAGAATTCCTACAGTGCAGAAGGAGCCATTCAGCCCATCAGGTCTTCACCGACCCTCTGAAAGAGCACCCGATCTAGGCCCACCCCCCCACTATCCCCGTAATCTAACCTGTACATCCCTGGACACTAAGGGGCGATGTACCTGCACATCTTCGGACTGTGGGAGGAAACTGGAGGAAACCCACACAGACAAGGGGAGAAAGTATAAACTCCAGTCACCCAAGGCTGGAATTGAACCCGGGTCCCTGGCTTTGTGAGGCAGCAGTGCTAACCACTATGCCATCATTTATAAATTTACTAAGAAAAGTATTGTCATTACAAATTCTATTGCATGTAGTACCTTATAGTCACTTCTCCACAACACAAGATTTTCATATAGTTGCTGATTCTCTTTCTGTAGCTTCCCAATGCCTGTTGATTCAGTTGATCCTTCAGGCACTTCAGAACAAAATCTGATCAGTAGTTCTTTCCATGCTTCCGCCTCTATTAACAACTCCTGGTCAGTTTTAGAAAGGCTGATCTGGTATTCATTTTTCAATTGAAATAAACTCTGAATTGCGTTCTGAATAATAAATACATGCAGTCAAAATGAGGGGTAATGAAACAAACATTAGCCAGGTCGATTGACCAAATAAATCATTTCCCCAATTGGCACAAAGGAATATAAATTACGCACCAGCTCCAATACTGCTAGCAGTCAGCAGTCATCACATAGCAAGGACAAACTTCAGTTGCAGCACATAGATTGCTAATATGTGACACTGCAATTCTATTTACTAGGTTTGTGTAATTTTGTTTAGTCACTGTTGAGATAAGTTTAAATTTATATAAGAGTCTGCAATTCAATTCTGGAAGTGACACTTCAAAACAGGACATATTTTCAAACTCTGAAACAGGGCAAAGCTTGTACTGGCCTTAAAGGTGCATTAAATTTCCAAGCAAAGCCTATCTATTTTTGAAAGATTAACAATCTAATCCAACATTAATACAGGAAAAAAATATTTGCCCTCTAGTTTGTTCCTCTATTCTGATGCTAATTTTTGGCTACCAAAGTCTTTTTTTTTTTTATATAAATGTTTTTTTAATTCTCCTCCTTTTTCACATTTTCTCCCACATTTACATCCATCAACAATAAACAATAATCAGCAAGATATGTCAGTCCCCATAATAACAACGATCCCATCTACCCACCAACCCCCAAACCTCAACCCGCATGTTTACATAAACAAATGACAAAAACAAATCAGGGATTACCCGTAGTCACCCTTAATCTCACACAGCTCTTCTCTCCCCACCCCCCCCCCCCCCAAGGTCTCCAGCCCCCCAACCAACGCCATCCAACCTCTAAGAGAGTACCGTACATGATACCCCAAAGTTGTACCCCCCCCACCAAATCTCCAGCTCCTCCCGTCCAATGCCTCTTGTAAAACTCCTCCTCCCAACCTCGGTTCCCTCCCCCAACCTCGGTTCCCTCCCAACTTTCCATCCCGGCTAGACCACTCGGACCCAGTTCAGTCAGGCTCCGATGGCCACAGCCCCTCCCCCCACCTCACTCCCGTTCACTGGCTGGCTTAAACCAGCCAGCGTGGAGGCCCCCGCCCGGGTCCCTTTCCCCCTTGCCCGGCCCTAGGAAAGCCCAAAGATCCCCTTTTAGCAGACAAACCCCGCATATCCACCTACACCCCAAAGAGCCCTCCTTTCGAGTAAAAGTCCCGTCCCTTCCCTTGTCCAAATATATGCAACATTGGCTCCTTTAGCCTCTATATACCCACGCGCAGTGATACAAAAAAAAGAGAAGAAAATACAGTCATGAGGTTACTTCGGCACATGACCAATCCTCAATTTGTCAGTTCTGCCACAGTCCTTCTGCCTTCGCAAACTCCTCCACTGCTTCCGCCGTTCCAAAATAAAAGTCCCCGAGCTTGTAAGTCACCCTCAGCTTTGCTGGATATACAATGCCGCACTGCACCGTGCCAATGTACAGTGCCCTCTTCACCCGGTTGAAGGCAGCCCGCCTCCTCGCCAGCTCCACCGTAAAGTCCTGGTATACACGTATACCAGCTCCAGCCCACTGCACCACCCGCTTCTGCTTAGCCCAGCTCAGGACCTTCTCCTTCACACTGTATCTATGGAAGCACAGAGTCACTGCCCTTGGCGGCTCACTCGCCTTTGGTGCAGGCCTCCACGACCGATGAGCCCGATCCAGTTCATATTGGGAGGGGTCCTCCCCCCTCCCCCAGTAGTTTTGCCAGCATCGCGGCAAAATACTCAGTCGGCTTCGGTCCTTCAACTCCTTCGGGCAGCCCCACGACCCTCAAATTCTGTCGCCTGGATCTGTTTTCCAGATCTTCCATTTTTCCTTGCAGATTCTTGTTCGTGTCCATCACCTTCCGCATCTCCTTCCCCATCGAGGCAAGTTGATCACCGTGCTGCAATACCGTCTCCTCCACTTCCTTCAGCGCCTCCCCTTGCTCTCGCACCTCCGCCACTGCGCTCGCCACCGCCGTCTGCACCGGGGAAACCGCCTCCTCCACCAGCACATTCAAAACCTCCCTCATCTCCTTCCTCACCATCTCCATACATTTCTCAATCTGCACCAACTGCTTTTGGAATTCCGCAGCCATCACCTTAGTTAGTTCTTCAGCCGTAAGCACTGCGGCCTCCCCTGGTGCTCCACACTCCATTTCCTTTGTTGACCCCGCGGTGACCTTTCCCCTCTCCAACGGACTTTCAGCCGCTTTTTTCCCGGCCGTTTTTGGGGTGATTTTCGACATCCTTCTTCTCCTTGCGCTATCTCCAGACTTTTACTTCCGTCGCTGGCCCTAGGACCGGGCGGTACTCCGCGAAAATGCCGTTCCCGAACGGGAGCCCTCCAATGTGCGGCTGCCTCCCGCCGCCGTCATCGGAAATACCTTGGCTACCAAAGTCGATGGAGGACTTTGTCCAAATGGCCGTGCTTCACATATAATCTCAGACTGGGTGTACTCAAGCTACTCACCGATGGGAAAGGAATGTGACAGCTGAGTCAGACCTATCATAATGACTGCCTTTGCTCCCTTTACATCAAGGATCACTAAATAGCAATCAGAGGCAGTAAACATATCCAGCCAATTGTTCATTTTAGTTTGGAAACTGCCCATCTTAAAATGGTGGATTAAAATTGGTACTCTCCAGGTTTAGTTCTTTATGACTATTTTTTTTAAAAACTGGGAACCATCAAACTGCCATTTTCCATGATGCTCAAAAAATTGTAATATGCCAAACGAAGAGAGATGTTTTGCTGCAATTTAATACCACTGTCTTAGTCCTGCAGTATCCCAGTACAAGAAAACAAATTTACTGACTTGGCCTGTCTCATTAATGATAACAAGGGGAGATCTTTAGCAAAACAAGCATATTGAAAATCTTACACAGGACACAACACTGCCTTTGCAAGTGCATTGTGAGCTAATGGAAAAAGAAAGACATGGAGAAAGGTTTTATAGAAATTAGGATATATAGACATGCATTTGCAAGGTTTAATTTTCCAGATATTTAAACGGTGCTAATAGATCATATTTTGAAAGGTTGAGAACTATTAAATTGGAACATACTGTACCATAACTGAAATCATGGAGTATACTAGATGCTGTAACAAAGTACTAATGCTTTGAACTTTATTCTTTCATGGGATGTGGACATTGCTAGCAATGCCAGCATTAGTTGCCCATCCTTAAATCTTCCTGGATTTGGTAAGCCATTTCATGACTATATAATACCCTTCCATGGCATCTAACACATAGCAGTTTCAGCCTCCACTTTTGGAAGAGATCCCGAAGAGACTGTTGTCAAGGGAGACACTTTGTTAACATGGTGGATATTGAATTGAACTCAATGGGGAATGCTTCTTGCTTTTTATATGAAACAATTTGGTGATGTTGATGGATGACAATGAGGAAATCTATTTCTTCAAGATTTGCAATAACAAGACAGTCTCCAGGGTAAATTGCATCAAATCTTCCAGAAAGTGTCTAAACAAAAGAAAAGCTGGCAACTACCTCGATTCCACCAGATAGGATTCTAAATAATCTAACTTCCTTCCTCACTTTGTTAATCTTCAATACATCAATAACACGAGTTACAATTGAAATTGCTAGTAGAATATACTGTATCAAACATACCTGCAACAGTAAATCTTTCTCCTGCAGATGATTACAAAGCTTATTAATTTCAGCTTCAACAGGATCAGTTTCTGAATTAGTGGGTACAATTTGAGCTCTCTCTTTATTCAAAGTAATAATTTGTTCCTCTAATGTTGTGACAGATTCTTTAAGTTCTTTGTTCTTTCTTTCCTCCATCTTAAGCTGTTGATAATTATTCAAGAATAAAATCCTGATTAAAGACAAATCCTTTGCATATATACCTTGATTAATAAGGGGATCAGGGGTTATGGGGAGAAGGCAGGAGAATGGGGATGAGAAACACATCAGTCATGATTGAATGTGGAGCAGAATCAATGGGCCGAATGGCCTAATTCTACTCCAATACTTATGGTCTTATACCCAAGGATTTCAGAAATAGTTTTAATAATAATCTTTATTAGTGTCACAAGTAAGCTTACATTAACACTGCAATGAAGTTATGGTGAAAATCTCCTAGTCGCCACAATATGGCACCTGTTAGGGTACACGGAGGGAGAATTCAGAATGTCCAATTCACCCAACAAGCACGTCTTTCGGGACTCATGGGAGGAAACCCACACAGACACAGGGAGAATGTGCAGACTCCGCACAGACTCAAGCCTGGAATCGAACCCATGCCCCTGGCGCTGTGAAGCAACAATGCTAACCACTGTGCTGCCGATTGTATTTGGTGCATCTGCTGTAAATTCACAAATTGGTGATTAAGAGCAGCGATCAGACCCCCTGCAGTAATAAAATGACGAGTACATAGTGTCCGAATATGGAGGGGGAAACAATAAATAGAAGAATTGGGCAAGCAAAGAAGCAAATTAACATTTTTGGAAAAGCAATAATGGTTTCATTCCCAGCACTACAGTAATCACCCTCATCTCAAAACAAACGGTTTGTGGGTTACAGCAAATTAAATTTAAGAGCATTTTCAAATTTTAACTTCTACAGAATTTAAAGTACCCAAGAGTTCAAAACCCCAATACTCACCATGTCAGCCTTTTCACAGAGAACTTTCTGGGTTTTTTCCATTTGCAATTTCAGCTGCTCTTTCTCCATCAATATAGATATTTTCTCTTTCTCCAGTTGATCACTAGATACTCTCTGCAAGAGTTCCATTTCCTGCACCTTGGACACGTGAGCTTTCAGTTCCTCCCTCAATTGTTTGATCTCAGATAGCAGCCGGTCACGGTGATTTCTAACGCTGTTAAACTCATCTGTCCACTTAAGCAACAATTGGAAAGATTCCACAAGGTTACACACAAAATTCTGCAACATTATAAATGCTGAAATATTATTCCAATTTCTATGAGATTTGATTAACGTCCTCACTGAATGAGGAAGTATGGCCCTATTTCAGGTTCCCACATGCTACATTCTGAACTAGGACCAGGAAAAAGCTGCTAAATCTGACACCCGATGTTTTCAATATCCTAGTGAAATTAGTAAAGTTGTGACTGCATTCCTAAAATAGTGACTAAGTGAACCATAGGTTCCCACAGGAATCACTTCTAAAGCCAGTCAGGTTTCTTCAGAGATTTGCTGCCCGTAAAAAACAAAATATTTTGTAGCAGAGAACACGAGTATCATGAAAAAAAAAAAGACATGTAAAAGCTTTTCCACTTGTACTCATGAGGACATCACAGAATACCAAATGAAAAGGGAACAACAATTTATACTTCATGAGAGGAGTGTGTTGATTGGTTGGCAAGCAGACTGATTGGTAGATGCGTTACCATGGAAAATGGACCAGTTAACTAATGATTGAGTTAACTGTCAAGTTTTGTTTAAATTCAAACCAAGCAGGTTGACTTTGACTGATCACGGCATTGCCTTGGGGAATGAGCCAGAGAACGGCTGTCTCCTATTTTGTTTGCGTACATGTTGTCTGCAAATAGAACTCTGTATTAATATATATTGCTCCTAGCACATGCAAGTGCTCATGGCCACAACTGATAATCTTAATATTGGGGTTGGTCACTCGACCCTTCAAGTCTGTTCTGCTATTCAAAGAGATCGTGGCTGATCTGATTGCAACCTTAACTCACATTCCCACCTACCTCTGATAACCTTTCACCCTCTTGCTCATCAAGAATCTATTTACTGCTGCCGTACAAATATTCCAAGACTATGCTTCCATCGCCTTTTGAGGAAGAGTTCCAAAGATTCACAACCCTTTAAAAAAAAAGATTTCTCTTAATCCGTCTTAAATGGGCGACCCCTTACTTTTGAAATGAAAAATGAAATGAAAATCGCTTATTGTCACAAGTAGGCTTCAAATGAAGTTACTGTGAAAAGCCCCTAGTCTTTAAACAGTGACTCCTAGTTCTAGACTCTCCCACAAGAGGAAACATCTCGCCACATTCACCCGGTCAAGACCCCTCAGGACCTTGTATGTAGCAATCAAATCGGCTCTTACTTTTCTAAACTCCAGCAGATACAGACCTAACCTGTCCCAACATTTCCTCAAAAGACAACTCCCTCATTCCAGATATCAGCGTAACTCTTAGAACATTCAGGATTGTTTGTTTAGAAAATATGTCCAATTATCGAATCACATCTAATTTAGACATCACACTTTGAATTTTGCAAACATGAGCTGGTTAGTTCATTCCCCAGGGCAATGCTTTGACCAGTGAATCTGCTTGGTTTGAATTTAAACAGTCATTAGTTAACTGGTGAAGTTCCCATGCCAATATATGTACCAGAGTCCACTTGCCAAACAATCAACACTCTCTTCTCACGAGTATAAATTGTTGTTCCCTTGATATTTGGTATTCTTGCAAACGTCTTGATGAGCACAAGATGAAAAGCGTCAATATGTCGCTTTCTCAGCGATATTTAAATATGCACCATACACGTACAGTACCACAGTTCGAGCTGGGCAACATACAAAGTATAAAAGAAATACAGTGCATGATATTTAAAATTACAGCAAAAGCTAGACCCTGACAAAATCCTGGCAACAAGGTTTGTGCTTCAAAATAATCAACACACCTAGCCAAGTTGTTCCAGTGCAACTACAACACTGGCATCTCCAATACAATCAGCTCTGTTTGGACTGATGTGGCAAATAATTTGGGCAAAACACAAGCCTCAGGCAACGATTATCTCCGGAATAAGTAAAAAATCTTAAAATGTCTTCATGACATTCACAGGATATTACCATCACAAAATCTCGATCAACACCACCCTGGGGGTTACCACTGACCAGAAACTTAAATGGTTAGTCATATAAGCACTGTGAATAGAAGAGGCTGGGAATTATGAGGCAAGTAACTCCTATTGTGTTGCCAAAATTTGTCCTCTTCAGTTCCAGAGTTGAAGTGACACTTACTACCGTAGATATCAAGCCTGTGGCATCAAAAAGCACTAGCAAAATTGAAGTCAATAGGAATCAGGAGAAAAACTCTCCACTGCTGGGAATCAACCTTAGCACAAAGAAAGATGGTTGTGTTGTTGGGAGGCCAAACATCTCAGCCCCAGCGCATTGTTGCCAGAGTCCTCAAGGGTAGTGCCCTAGGCCCAACCATCTTCAGCTGCTTCATCTGTGACATTGCCTGCATCACAAGGTTAGAGCCAGAATGTATGCTGATAAATGCACAGAGTTCAGTACCATTTGTGACTCCTCTGATCCGAAGCAGTCCATGTCCCCGTCTACATGCAGTAAAACCTGGACAACATTTAGGCTTAGGCAGAGTAAGTGACAAGTAATAATCATGCCACATAATTGTCAGGCAAAACCATCTCCAACCAGAGAGAATATAACCATCACCCCATTCAATTGCATTCCCATCACCGAATTCCCTGCCACCAATATCCTGTTTTTTACCATTGACCAGAAATCCGACTGGACCAGCCATATAAATATTGTTGCTACAAGAGCAAGTCAGTGACAGGGAATTCTGTGGCAAGTTACTTACCTCCTGACTCCCCAACTACAAGGCACCAGAAGTGTAATGGAATAGTCACCGCTTGCCTGGATGAGTGTGATTCGAACATTCAAAGCCTAGATTCCAACCAGAACAAAACAATCTAATTGATTGACACCACATTCACCACCTCAACCATTCACTCTCTCCATGACCAGCATAGTGGTAGCAATGTGCATCATATAAAAGATGCACTTCGGCAACACACCACTCCCTCCTTCAACAGTATCTTCAAAGCGTGCGACATATACCACAGAGATCTATATCACACAAAAGGACAAAGGCAGCAAACGCATGGAAATAGCTGGAAGTTCCTCTCCAAGCCAAACAACCTTGAAACGAAATCATCGCCGGTTCCTTCACTGTCGCTGGACCATAATCCTGTGACTCCTGAATAGCACTGTGGGTGTTCTCACACCTGATGGAATGCAGCTGTTCAAAGTGGCAGCACAGCACCTCACAAGGGCAATTAGGAATGGACATCAAATGTTGGCTTAGCCAACAATGTTCTCATCCCACGAAAAGAATAAAGATGTTCCAATTTTGTGACTACAACAAAAAAGTACAACAGTTATATGATCTGTTTCTCACCATTTTAGTAGTTTCTTGCAGGGTGCTCTTCATTTTATCTCTCTGAACTTCAGCACTCTCCAGGATTGCCTGAAGATTTTCATTCTCCTTTACTATGGTTGACTTTTCATCCTCCAGTTCCTGGAGTTTTTGGTTGAATTTGTTTGCCTGAATTTCTGCTTTCTGTTCATTAGAAACACGAGCTTTCAACTCTTCAATCTCACTGAGCAGCACATCACGCTGAGACATCACAAGGTGCATTTCCTTAGCTCGCTCTTGCATCTATTGGAAACAGTAAAAGTTACAAATGAAACCATACTGCTAATGTTTGCCACAGTAATAATGAGAATAATAATAATCGCGTATTGTCACAAGTAGGCTTCAAGAAAGTTACAATGAAAAGCCCCTAGTCGCCCTGTTCGGGGAGGTAAGTTTTACCTCCATATTTTCAGATCATGTACATAACATACAGCTGCAAAATTGGCTAATAGATTTATTGAATGAACAAGGTCCCTTCATCATTAAAATTATTTTTCATTCATAGATCTAACTTTAGAACTCACTGCAGTCGTGTTTTCTTGTCGGGTATTCATCAGTTCATTATTCTGAGATTTGACAATCTCCAATTGCTCCTGGAGAGTCTCCTTCTCCTTGGCTATGGTTAATTTTTGATCCTCTAGTTGCTGGAGTCGTTGGTTGAATTTCTTTTCTAGGAGCTCGGTGTTCAGCTCTTTGGTAACACGAGTTTTCAGCTCATCAATCTCACCGAGGAGCACATCACGCTGAGATACCACATGGTGGAGTTTCTCACTTTGTTCTTGCATCTAATAAAGACAAAAAAAATCATAAACATAATCATATTGTCGGATGCATGCCATCATGACTTCCTCCACATTTGTGTGAGGCTATCCTGCACTTGGAAGATACGGAGTGCAGCGAACCCGGCTAATAAATTGAAGTGAAAATATAGTAAATTTGCCAGAGTCCCAGATGACCCTTTGAAGGGGGGGTGGGGGCACTAAATGGCGGTGATTTAACCTGAGGATCGCCACATCTCAGGTGGGGGGGGCAAGGTTGAGAAGGTGGACCTTCATGATTAACCTCAGCCGGTATGGGAATTGAACCCACACTGTTGGCCTCACCCATGAACCAGCCACCCAGCCAACTGAGCTAAACCTGTCCGAGTGACAATACAAGGACTGTAACATGAAAAACTATTCGACCAGAGGTGCTCGTCAGCTAGACTTGCTTTTCCACATTTAGGATCGGAAATGCTTTTCCAACAAAGATGTTGGATTGTGTGCCAATAATGGCAGAGCAAGGTCAATGGGGTTCTGACACGTTAACAACAGGCCAAAGTCCTTATCTCCTTCCATCAACAGGATTTCAGCGTTGAAAAGCAGACAAAGGTCTGAAAAGTAGGGCGACTTGGGGGGATTAATTTTCGTCAAATTAGGTGTAGAATATGAACAAAATTCAATTAAAGCAAAAATTAGATTAAACAAACTCTGTCAACAACAATTATCAAGTCATGAAAAGGGATTTTGCACAGCTAATTATTGAAAATCTGTTTGGCTAGCTTGATAGGGAACTAATACACAAAAGCAGCAACTTCATTAAAGTCATGGCAAGATTAAGTGCCAAATGCCATTTTGCAAAGCTGAAGGTAATACAGTGTAAATGAGCCAACAACATTGCAATTCACGGGATATCTCATCCTCACCAAAAAATTGCTGAACAATTTCTGCATAACAGGCCACATACAACATTCAGATGACATCATCATTCCAGCAAAAATTGGCCCACCATATTTATCCTTCCAGTTAATAGAAAACATTTTCTCACCATCATAGTGTTTTCTTGCAGGGTGCTCTTCATTTCATCCCTCTGCACTTGAGCACTCTCCAGCATCGCCTGAAGATTTTCATTCTCCTTTATTCTGGTTGACTTTTCAGCCTCCAGTTGCTGGAGCCGCTGATGGAATTCCCTCGCCTGAATTTCTGCTTTCTGTTCATTGGAAACACAAGCTCTCAGCTCTTCAATCTCACTGAGCAGCACATCACGTTGAGACATCACAACGTTCATTTCCTTAACTTGTTCTTCCTTCTAATACAAACATTGAAAATTACAAGTTAAACCCTATTGCTAAATTATAAAGTCATCCTGCATATTTTCTGTAGATTATCTTATACACAGCAGGAGACATATCGCTCTGAATCTTGCTAACACATTTATTGGAATCTCCAAGGTCCCCATCAGGGCAAAATTACATTTCCTCCATAGTTCTAACTCTGAACTCACTGCCTCAGTGTTTTCTTGTTGGGTATTCATCAGTTCATTGTTCTGAGATTTGACATTCTCCAGTTGCTCTATTAGATTCTCCTTCTCCTTCACTATGGTTAATTTTTCATCCTCCAGTTGCTGGAGTCTTTGGTGGAATTCCTCTTTTAGGAGCTCAGTGCTCAGCTCTTTGGTAACACGAGTCTTCAGCTCATCAACCTCACCGAGTAGCACATCACGCTGAGATACCACATGGTGGAGTTTCGCACTTTGCTCTTGCATCTAATAAAACATTAAAAATTATAGATGTAACCACGTTGCCAGATGCAACCCTGGTTTGTTTTCCTCCACATTTTCTCGAGGCTAACCAGCATGCAAGATACACACAACAAATCTGGTTTATATAACCGCTGACAATACAAGAATTGTAACATGCCAAACTGTTGCACCAGATTTACTCAATAGCTGGACTTGCTAACACATATTTAGGTTTTAAAATGCTTTGCCACAGAAGTTGGATTATGAGCCAATAATGGCACACAAGGGCAACTGGGGTTCTTTTTTTTATATGTTTATTCAAATTTTTCCAACAAAATTTTTAACAAACCCCCCCCGCCCAATAGCAAAAAGAAAGAAACACAAACACAACAGTCAAAAATTATACAAAACTTATACATTGTGTTTCCCCCATATACAGTAACACCCCCATATGACATTCAAAGTCACCCTAAGGGAAGCCCCACCCCCACCCCACCCCCCCAGGGTTGCTGCCGCTGACCTCCTCCTAACGCTCCGCGAGATAGTCTAGGAACGGTTGTCACCGCCTGAAGAACCCTTGCACAGACCCTCGTAAGACAAATTATATCCTCTCCAGCTTAATGAACCCTGCCATGTCATTTATCCAGGCTTCCACACTAGGGGGCTTCGTGTCCTTCCATAATAGCTAGATCCTCCGCCGGGCTATCAGGGACACAAAGGCCAGGATACCGGCCTCTTTCGCCTCCTGCACTCCCGGCTCGTCCGTTACCCCAAATAGTGCCAACGCCCAACTCGGCTTGACTTTCACCACCTTGGACATAGTTCTCCCAGTGAGCCAGAGAAGACAGAGCCAGGAGTGAGACACAGCTAAGAGTGAGTTTGGGAATTTGAATCTAGGTGGGAATTCGAAGCTGGGTGGGGAGGAAGTGCTTTTTATCCCTGGTAAGTGACTGGTAAGTAGCGTTTCTGTTTTTCTGTTTCTTTTCATTGGTATATTTATTTATTTTTTCGTTGTTTTTTTTGTTGAAATTGTAGTTGTTGAAGTTAACCGAAGGTTTAAGACATGGCAGGAGATCTCAGACCCGTGTCATGCTCCTCGTGTGCGATGTGGGAGCTCAGGGACACGTCCACTGTCCCTGGCTCCTTCACGTGCAAGAAGTGTGTCCAGTTGCAGCTCCTGTTAGACCGCTTGACGGCTCTGGAGCTGCGGATGGACTCACTTTGGAGCATCCACGATGCGGAGGACGTCGTGGATAGCACGTTTAGCGAGTCGGTCACACCGCAGGTGAAAGGTACCGAGGGAGATAGAAAATGGGTGACCAAAAGACAGAGCAAGAGTAGGAAGGCAGTGCAGGTGTCCTCTGCGGTCATCTCCCTGCAAAACAGATAAACCGCTTTGGATACTGTTGAGGGAGATGGCTCACCAGGGGAAGGCAACAGCAGCCAGGTTCATGGCACCGTGGCTGGCTCTGCTGCGCAGCTGGGCAGGAAGAAGAATGGCAGGGCTATAGTGATAGGGGACTCAATTGTAAGGGGAATAGACAGGCGGTTCTGCGGACGCAATAGAGACTCCAGGATGGTATGTTGCCTCCCTGGTGCAAGGGTCAAGGATGTCTCGGAGCGGCTGCAGGACATTCTTGGGGTGGGGGGGGGTGAACAGCCAGCTGTCGTGGTGCACATAGGCACCAACGATATAGGTAAAAAAACGGGATGAGGTCCTACAAGCTGGATTTAGGGAGCTAGGAGTTAAACTAAAAAGTAAGACCTCAAAGGTAGTAATCTCAGGATTGCTACCAGTGCCACGAGCTAGTCAGAGTAGGAATGTCAGGATAGATAGGACGAATGCGTGGCTCGAGAGATGGTGCAAGAGGGAGGGATTCAAATTCCTGGGACATTGGAACCGGTTCTGGGGGAGGTGGGACCAGTACAAACCGGACGGTCTGCACCTGGGCAGGACTGGAACCAATGTCCTTGGGGGGGGGGGGGGTTGCTAGATCTGTTGGGGAGAGTTTAAACTAATGTGGCAGGGGGATGGGAACCGATGCAGGAAGTTGGAAGGTAGTAAAACAGGGACAGAAATAAAAAGCAGTAAGGGGGAAAGTGTATGGCAGAGAAGCCATAGTCAAAAATCAAAAAGGGCGACAGTACAAGGTACAGTGACTGAGGGGAGCCCAGTGAATAGGACCAGGAATACTAAAAGAAATAAAACGGGAAGTGAAAACATTAATGGTAAGCGACGCGGCAGGTTGTTACATGAAGATATGGGTTCAACAACAAGGAAAATTAGGAGAAAGGTTAAGAGGAAATATAACTTAGGAGAGGTTACTGATTGAGGTGTTAAGATTCAGAACAGAGGTAAAAAAGCCAACATAAGTGTACTTTACCTGAATGCTCGTAGTATTCGGAATAAGGTAAATGAGTTGATGGCGCAAATCATTGTGAATGACTATGATTTAGTGGCCATTACTGAAACATGGTTAAAGGATGGTCACGACTGGGAGTTAAATATCCGAGGGTATCAAACCTTTCGGAAGGACAGAGTGGATGGTAAGGGAGGTGGTGTAGCTCTGTTATTTAAGGATGACATCTGGGCAACAGTAAGGGATGACATCGGTGCTATGGAGGATAAGGTTGAATCCATTTGGGTGGAAATCAGGAATAGTAAGGCGAAAAAGTCACTGATAGGAGTAATCTATAGGCCACCAAATAGTAACATTATGGTGGGGCAGGCAATAAACAAAGAAATAGCTGATGCATGTAGAAATGGTACAGCAGTTATCATGGGGGATTTTAATCTACATGTCGATTGGTTTAACCAGGTCGGTCAAGGCAGCCTTGAGAAGCAGTTTATAGAATGTATCCGCGATAGTTTCCTAGAACAGTATGTAATGGAACCTACAAGGGAACAAGCAGTCCTAGATCCGGTCCAGTGTAATGAGACAGGATTGATTCAGGATCTCATAGTTAGGGATCCTCTCGGAAGGAGCGATCACAATATGGTGGAATTTAAAATACAGATGGAGGGTGAGAAGGTAAAATCAAGCACTAGTGTTTTGTGCTTAAACAAAGGATATTACAATGGGATGAGAGAAAAACTAGCTAAGGTAGACTGGGAGCAAAGACTTTATGGTGAAACAGTTGAGGAACAATGGAGAACCTTCCAAGTGATTTTTCACAGTGCTCAGCAAAGGTTTATACCAACAAAAAGGAAGGACGGTAAAAAGAGGGAAAATCGACCCTCTTTACCCTCGAGTAAGATAGATTATGAGAGTAAACTTGCTCAGAATATAAAAACAGATAGTAAAAGTTTGTACAAATACATAAAACAAAAAAGAGTGGCTAAGGTAAATATTGGTCCTTTAGAGGATGAGAAGGGAGATTTAATAATGAGAGATGAGGAAATGGCTGAGGAACTGAACAGGTTTTTTGGGTCGGTCTTCACAGTGGAAGACACAAATAACATGCCAGTGACTGATGGAAATGAGGCTATGACAGGTGAGGACCTTGAGAGGATTGTTATCACCAAGGAGGTAGTGATGGGCAAGCTAATGGGGCTAAAGGTAGACAAGTCTCCTGGACCTGATGGAATGCATCCCAGAGTGCTAAAAGAGATGGCTAGGGAAATTGCAAATGCAAGAGTGATAATTTACCAAAATTCACTAGACTCTGGGGTGGTCCCGGCGGATTGGAAATTAGCAAACGTGACACCACTGTTTAAAAAAGGAGGTAGGCAGAAAGCGGGTAATTATAGGCCAGTGAGCTTAACTTCGGTAGTAGGGAAGATGCTGGAATCTATCATCAAGGAAGAAATAGCGAGGCATCTGGATGGAAATTGTCCCATTGGGCAGACGCAGCATGGGTTCATAAAGGGCAGGTCATGCCTAACTAATTTAGTGGAATTTTTTGAGGACATTAACAGTGCGGTAGGTAACAGGGAGCCAATGGATGTGGTATATCTGAATTTCCAGAAAGCCTTTAACAAGGTGCCACACAAAAGGTTGCTGCATAAGATAAAGATGCATGGCATTAAGGAGAAAGTAGTAGCATGGATAGAGGATTGGTTAATTAATAGAAAGCAAAGAGTGGGGATTAATGGGTGTTTCTCTGGTTGGCAATTAGTACCTAGTGGTGTCCCTCAGGGATCAGTGTTGGGCCCACAACTGTTCACAATTTACATAGACGATTTGGAGTTGGGGACCAAGGGCAATGTGTCCAAGTTTGCAGATGACACGAAGATGAGTGGTAAAGCAAAAAGTGCAGAGGATACTGGAAGTCTGCAGGGGGGATTTGGATAGGCTAAGTGACTGGGCTAGGGTCTGGCAGATGGAATACAATGTTGACAAATGAGAGGTTATCCATTTTGGTAGGAATAACAGCAAAAGGGATTATTATTTAAATGATAAAATATTAAAACATGCTGCTGTGCAGAGAGACCTGGGTGTGCTTGTGCAAAAAGTTGGTTTACAGGTGCAACAGGTGATTAAGGAGGCAAATGGAATTTTGTCCTTCATTGCTAGAGGGATGGAGTTTAAGACTAGGGAGGTTCTGCTGCAATTGTATAAGGTGTTAGTGAGGCCACACCTGGAGTATTGTGCTCAGGTTTGGTCTCCTTACTTGAGAAAGGACGTACTGGCACTGGAGGGTGTGCAGAGGAGATTCACTAGGTTAATCCCAGAGCTGAAGGGGTTGGATTACGAGGAGGTGTTGAGTAGACTGGGACTCTATTTGTTGGAATTTAGAAGGATGAGGGGGGATCTTATAGAAACATAAGATTATGAAGGGAATAGACAGGATAGATGCAGGCAGGTTGTTTCCACTGGCGGGTGAAAGCAGAACTCGGGGGCATAGCCTCAAAATAAGGGGAAGTAGATTTAGGACTGAGTTTAAGAGAAACTTCTTCACCCAAAGGGTTGTGAATCTATGGAATTCCCTGCCCAGTGAAGCAGTAGAGGTTCCTTCATTAAATGTTTTTAAGATAAAGATAGATAGTTTTTTGAAGAATAAAGGGATTAAGGGTTATGGTGTTCGGGCCGGAAAGTGGAGCTGAGTCCACAAAAGATCAGCCATGATCTCATTGAATGGTGGAGCAGGCTCGAGAAGCCAGATGGCCTACTCCTGCTCCTAGTTCTTATGTTCTATCGTCCTCGCGAAACCCCTCCAAAACCCATCCAGGGCCGGGCACGACCAGAACATGTGGACCTGATTCGCCGGGCTTCCCGAGCACCTCCCATCTGTTCCAACCCAAAGAACCAACTCAACCTCGCCCCTGTCATATGCGCTCGGTGAGTGACCTTGAATTGTATTAGGCTGAGCCTGGCGCAAGAGGAGGAAGAATTAACCCTGCTCAGGGCATCAGCCCACAGACCCTCATCTATCTCCTCCACAAGCTCCTCCTCCCACTTGCCCTTTAACACCTCTACCGAGGCCTCCTCCTCTTCTTTCAGCTCCTGGTAGATCACCAAAACCTTGCCTTCTCCAACCCATACACCCGAAATCACCCTGTCCTGAATTCCGTGTGCCGGGAGCAGCGGGAATTCCCTCATCTGCCGCCTCACAAACGCCCTCACTTGCATATACCTGAAAGCATTTCCCGGGGGTAACCCAAACTTCTCCTCCAGCACCCCTAGGCTCGCAAACGTCCCATCTATAAACAGGTCCCCCATTCTTCTAATCCCTGCCCGATGCCAGCTCCGAAACCCCTCATCCATCCTTCCCGGGACGAACCGATATTTCTCCCGAATCGGGGACCAAACCGAGGCTCTCACCTCGCCCTTGCGGCGTCTCCACTGCCCCCAGATCTTCAACGTTACCACTACCGCTACCACCGGACTCGTGGTGTACCTGGTCGGCGAGAGCGGCAGCGGTGCCGTCGCCAGCACCCTCAGGTTCGTGCCCACCCAGGACGCCATCTCTAACCTCTTCCATGCCGCCCCCTCTCCCTCCATTACCCACTTACGGATCATCACCACATTGGCAGCCCAATAATAGCCGTACAAATTTGGCAGCGCCAGCCCTCCCGGTCCCTACTACGCTCCAGAAACACCCTCTTTACCCTCGGGGTCTTATTTGCCCACACCAAACCCATGATGCTCCCTACCTACCTGTTTGAAAAAGGCCTTGGGAATCATAATGGAAAGGCACTGGAACACAAAGAGAAACCTCGGGAGGACCGGCATTTTAACCGACTGTACCCTGCCAGCTAGCGAGAGTGGCAGCACATCGCATATTTTGAAATCCTCCTCCATCTGCTCCACCAACCGCGTCAAATTGAGCTTGTGTAGGGCCCTCCAGCTCCCAGCCACTTGGATCCCTGAGTACCGAAAGCTCCTTTCTGCCCTCTTCAATGGTAGCTCGTCTATCTCCCTTCCCTGGTCCCCTGGATGCACCACAAGGAGCTCACTTTTCCCTACTTGAGCTTATACCCCGAGAAGTCCCCAAACTCCCTGAGGATCCGCATGACCTCTGCCAACTCCTCCACTGGATCTGCCACATATAGCAACAGGTCGTCCGCATACAGCGACACCCGATGTTCCTCTCCCCCTCAGACCAGTCCCCTCCATTTCCTGGACTCCCTTAGTGCCATGGCCAGGGGCTCAATTGCCAATGCAAACAACAAGGGGGACAGGGGGCACCCCTGCCTCGTCCCTCGGTACAGCCGGAAGTATTCCGACCTCCGCCGATTCGTAGCCACACTCGCCACCGGGGCTCTATATAGCAACCTGACCCAGCTGATGAACCCCTCCCCGAACCCAAACCTCCGCAGCACTTCCCAAAGATACTCCCACTCCACCCGGTCGAAGGCCTTCTCCGCGTCCATAGCTGCCACTACCTCCGCTTCTCCCTCCACCTATGGCATCATAATCACGTTGAGGAGCCTCCGCACATTAGTGTTTAACTGCCTGCCCTTTACAAATCCCGTCTGGTCCTCATGGATCACCTCCGGGACACAGTCCTCAATTCTCGTAGCCAGCACTTTTGCCAGCAACTTCGTATCCACATTGAGGAGCGAGATCGGTCTGTACGACCCACATTGCAGTGGGTCCTTGTCCCGCTTCAGGATCAGAGAGATCAGCGCCCCGGACATTTTCGGGAGCAAGACCCCCCCCCCCCCTTGCCTTATTGAAAGTCCTTACTAGCAACGGGCCTAGCAGGTCCACGTATTTCCTGTAAAACTCGACTGGAAACACACCTGGCCCCGGGGCCTTCCCCGCCTGCATGCTCCCCAATCCTTTAACCAGCTCCTCCAGCCCAATTGGCACCCCTAAACCAGCCACCTCCTGCTCCTCCACCCTCGGAAACCTCAGCTGATCCAAAAATCGTTGCATCCCCTCTTCCCCCGCTGGGGGCTCAGATCTGTACAGATCCCCATAGAAGTCCCTAAATACCTCATTTATTCTCACCGCACTCTGCACCATATTCCCCCCGCTATCCTTAACTCCACCTATCTCCCTCGTTGCCTCCCCCTTACGAAGCTGGTGTGACAGCATCCGACTCGCCTTCTCCCCATACTCATACGTCGCCCCCTGCGCTTTCCTCCACTGTGCCTCTGCTTTCCCTGTGGTCAACAGGTCGAACTCCGTCTGGAGGTTCCGCCGCTCCCTGAGTAGTCCCTCCTCGGGGGCCTCTGCATATCTTCTGTCCACCCTCAAGATCTCCCCCACCAACCTCTCCCTGCCCTCTTCTTCCTGTGGGCCCTGATGGAGATTAACTCTCCCCTGACCAACGCCTTCAGCGCCTCCCAGACCACCCCCACCTGCACCTCCCCATTGTCGTTGGCCTCCAAATATCTTTCAATGCACCCCCGCACCCGCCCGCACACCTCCTCATCCGCCAATAATCCCACATCAAGACGTCACAGCGGGCGCTGGTACCTCTCCTCTCCTAACTCCAGCTCCACCCAGTGCAGGGCGTGGTCCGAGATGGCCAAGGCCGAATACTCCATTCCCTCCACTTTCGCGATTAGTGCCCAAAATAAAAAAATCTATCCGGGAGTAGGCTCTATGTACGTGGGAAAAGAATGAAAATTCCTTGGCCAAGGGCCTGACAAACCTCCATGGATCCACTCCCCCCAGCTTGTCCATAAACCCCCCAAGCACCTTGGCCGCAGCCGGCCTCTTACCCATCTTGGACCTAGAGCAATCCAGTGCTGGGTCCAGCACCGTGTTGAAATCCCTCCCCCATTATCAAGCTTCCTACCTCCAGGTCTGGAATCCGACCCAGCATGCGCTTCATAAATCCCGCAACATCCCAGTTTGGGGCACATACGTTTACCAGTACCACCCGCACCCCCTGCAACCTACCGCTCACCATCACGTATCAACCTCCATTATCCACTACAATATTCTTTGCCCCAAACGACACCCGTTTCACCACCAGTATTGCAACCCCTCTGTTCTTCGCATCCAGCCCCGAATGGAATACCTGTCCTACCCATCCCTTTCTCAGCCTGACCCGATCTGCCACCTTCAAATGTGTCTCCTGAAGCATGACCACATCTGCCTTCAGTTAAGTGCGCGAACACTCGGGCCCTCTTGACGGCCAGTTCAGGCCCCTCACATTCCAAGTTATCAGTTGGATTGGGGGGCTACTCACACCCCCCCCCCGCCGACTAGCCATCTCCTTTTCTCGGCCAGCCACGTGGCCACGCCTCCCGCACCCTCCAGTCCCCCAGACGGCGGACCCCCGCCCCAACCACCTCTCCTACTTCCAGCTCTCCCCCCCCCCCCCCCCTTGATCCACATCTAGCCCTTTTGCTCCCCTCATAACACTCCCATAAGTCAGCTGACACCTGCTGACCCCGGCCTCTCCCGCCATTCCATCGACCACCCCCAGTGTGAGAATCCCCCCTCCCCCCCACCAGTCAGTGCGCGATCCTCTCCAGCGCCCCCCACCCCCACACTCCCGTCCTTCCCTAGCATGGGAAAAAGCCCGCGCTTTCCTGAGCCGGCCCCGCCCCCTCTGGTGCAGCTCCTTTTGCGGCCTTACCCCAATTCCCCATCCCGGGGCCTCCACTCCCCCTCTTCCTTCATGGGGGTCTGCCCCTCCAACACCGACGCCCACACTCTCCCACAGTCTCCCCATCCAATCCATTCACCCATCCCCATCCAGCACCCAGACCAAAGGAACATTCCCGAAACGTAATAAACACTATATATACACACAGTAAACATCCCCCCACAACAAACCCTCAATTTGAGTCCAACTTCTCAGTCAGTATAAAGCTCATCAGGCGTTTCGAAATAGTGGTGCCGATCCTGGTACGTGACCCACAATCGCGCTGGCTGCAGCATACCGAACTTCACCCCCTCCCGATGGAGCACCGCCTTAGCCCGATTAAAACCAGCTCTCTTCTTGGCCACCTCTGCACTCCAGTCCTGGTAGATTCAGATCTCCGCATTCTCCCACCTGCTGCTCCGCTCTTTCTTGACCCATCTCAGGACACACTCTCTGTCCATAAAGCGGTGAAACCTCACCACTACAGCCCTTGGCGGCTCGTTGGCCTTGGGTCTCCTTGCTAGGACCCGGTGAGCACCATCTAGCTCCAGGGGCCTCGGGAAGGCTCCCGCGCCCATCAGCAAATTGAGCATCGTGCTCACATATGCCCCAGCATCGGGCCCCTCCACTCCTTCAGGGAGACCCAGAATCCGAAGATTCTTCTTCCTCGACCTATTCTCCAGGTCCTCAAATCTTTCCGCCCACCTCTTATGCAGTGCCTCGTGCGCCTCCACCTTCACTGCCAGGCCCAAGATCTCGTCCTCGTTCTCCGAGGCTTTTTGCCGCACCGCTCGGATCGCCGCCCCTTGGGCCTTCTGGGTCTCCACTAGCTTCTCAATCGCCTTCATTGGCGCCAGCATTTCGGTCTTCAGCTCCTCGAAGCAGCGTTTAAGAAACCCATGCTGGTTGGTCTCCACCCGCCGCCATCTTGTTTTTCCTCCCTCGCACTTTTCGCTGCTCCAAGATCACTTTTTTCACCGCTCCACTCCTGGTCCAATCCATATAATGTCGGGGGGACCCTGCTGTCACCTTCTCACACTGGAAGCCGTCGAACAATTGCCGTTGGGGCCCCTCTAGAGAGCCCAAAAATCCGTTCCCGGCAGGAGCTGCCGAACGTGTGACCTACCTAGGCATAGCCCCATCCGGAAGTCCCAACTGGGGTTCTTACACCTTGATGAACAACAGGTCAAACTCCTAATCTCTTTAACCAACAGTTTCCAAAGATGAGAAACAGACATAGGACTGAAAAAGAGGATGATGTAAGCGGTTAAATTCACGTCAAATCAGAGGCAGTGCGTGAACCAAAATCAGTTTTTAACAAGAGCAAAAAGACTAAAAAAAAAGAGAAAAATTTCAAGAGGTCAATAACAATTATCAAATCACGAAAAAGGGATCTTTCTTGCACTGCTGATGACTGGAATAATCTGAAGACCCACCATACAGGTTCAAAACGTTAACCCTTCCACAAACCTGCCAGACCTTTCCAGCTATTTTTTGTTTCTATTTCAGTATCCCTGTATTTGGAATAATCTGTTTGATTAGTTTAACAGGCAACTACACTAACTTCATTAAAGTCATGGCAAGGTTAAGTGCAAAATGCCATCTTTGCAAAGCTCAAGGTAAAACAGTATAAAGGAGCCAACAACATCTGGTGATTTGCAATTCACAGGGGATCGCATCCTCACCAAAAAGATTGCTGAACAATTTCTGCATAACAGGTCACATACAACATTCAAATGACATCACCATTCAAGCAAAAATTGGCCCACCGTATTTATCCTTCTAGTTAATGGAAAACATTTTCTCACCATCACAGCGTTTTCTTGCAGGGTGCTCTTCATTCCATCCCTCTGCACTTGAGCACTCTCCAGCATCGCCTGAAGATTTTCATTCTCCTTTATTATGGCTGACTTTTCATCCTCCAGTTGCTGGAGCCTTTGGTTGAATTCCTTCACCAGAATTTCTGCTTCCTGCTCATTGGAAACACGAGCTCTCAATTCTTCAATCTGACTGAGCAGCACATCACGCTGAGACATCACAAGCTGCATTTCCTTAGTTCGTTCTTCATCCTAATAGAAACGTTAAAAGCTACAAGTTACACCCTATTTGCTAGATACATACCATTGTAAAGTTATCCTGCATATTTTCTGTAGATTATCTTACACATAACAGGAGACATACTGCTATGAAACCTTGCTAATACATTTACTGTAATCTACAAGGTCCCCTTCAGGACAAAATTCATTTCCTCCATAGTTCTAACTCTTTAACTCACTGCATCAGTGTTTTCTTGTCGGGTATTCATCAGTTCATTGTTCTGAGATTTGACATTCTCCAGTTGCTCTTTTAGATTCTCCTTCTCCTTCACTATGGTTAATTTTTCATCCTCTAGTTGCTGGAGTCTTTGGTTGAATTTCTCTTCTAGGAGTTCCGTGCTCAGCTCTTTGGAAACACGAGTCTTCAAGTCATCAACCTCACGGAGTTGCACATCACGCTGAGATACCACATGGTGGAGCTTCGCGCTTGACTCTTGCATCTAATAAAACATAAAAAATTATAGATGTAACCACGTTGCCAGATGCAATTCTCATTTATATTTTCCTCCACATTTTCTCGAGGCTATTCTGCTGGCAAGATACTGTTGTCGATTAGTCTCTACTACTTTGTCTTTTCTGTGGCTCTGTTCCGATTAGGACAATCAGTGGATTTGCCTTCTTTCTATATTGTCTATGTCCAAATGCTTAGCGTCGCCAGGTATCAAATGATACCACCACAAGTTTCAACCAGCTATCGATTAAAGAGCCAAACACCAGTTAGTTAGATCAAGGGTACTTTATTTACAATCAATCATGTAACATAAACACTACTAGTTAACTACACCTATTACTAAGACAACCTGTACTTAACTTCGGGCACCCGGTTTAGGTCAGGAAACAGTGGCTGCTGTTCAATTCTGGATCTCTTGGGCTCGAAGGGGTAACTGCTGCTCAGCTGGGCTCATCCGTCTGGTAGTGGGCGTTGAACTCGAACTTGCTTCTGGTCTTGCAGCAGTTGGCGATGGCCGTGACCGGGGTACCAAGGCCAAAAGAGAGCGAACATATGGCGAACTCTTCCTTTATACTCGGGGGGGCTTTCGCGCTCTTTTGGGCGGTCCTTGGATTTGGGCCTTACTAATTGGGTGATCCCTGATCATTCTGTTCGATTCCTTAGCCAATAGGTGGGCAGGGATCTGGATGACTGGGCGTGTCTCAAGCGGTCATTGACCCCGTTGTTTGCGTTTCCCTTGGGCAGGGAGTGGCGCCAAAATGTCTGGGACTGTCCCGGTTGCTGGAGTACCATTCCTTTGTGTTGGGGGAGATGGGCCATCACCTGCTAATCGGCCTGATTAACATGCTAATGGGACAGAGTTTCGATGCCGTCTGGACTTTGCTGACAAATATGCATTTCAGGCTCGGAGCTTGCCCGACTCTTGGCTTGTCCATTTTACCCATCAGTCTTTGAGAGTTGCTCTGTACTTAGTTGCAAGTGGCCATCCCAGATGGCTACAATATGTACAACAAATCTCGTCAATATAACCGCTGACAATACAAGAACTGTAACGTGACAAACTGTTGCACCAGATTTGCTCGATAGCTGGACTTGCTCCTACATATTTAGGTTTGAAAATGCTTTGCCCACAAAAATGTTGGATTATGAGCCAATAATGGCACAGCAAGGACAACGGGGTTCTTACACCTTGATGAACAACAGGCCAAGCTCCTAATCTCTTTAACTAACAGTTTTCAAAGTTGAGGAGTAGACATAGGACTTGATGTAAGGGGTTAAATTCATGTCAAATCAGGTGCACAGTATGAACAAAAAAAAAAAAAAAAAAAAAAAAATCAATTTTTAACAAAGCAAAAAGAATGAATTCAAAAAGTCAGTAACAATTATCAAATTACGAAAAAGGATTTTTTCTTGCACTGCTTACGTCTAGAATAATCTATTGAACCTCCATACAGGCTCAAAACGTTAACCTTGTTTCACTCTCCACAAATCTGCCAGACCTTTCTAACTATTTTATGTTGTTATTCCAGGATCCAGTGTTTGGAATAATCTGTTTGGTTAGTTTAACAGGCAACTAATATGCAAATACAGCAACTTCATTTAAGTCACGGTAAGGTTAAGTGCAAAATGGCATTTTTGCAAAGCTAAAGGTAAAACAGTACAAATGACCCAACAACATTGGGACATTCCAATTCACAGATTGAAGATCAATTTCTGCATTAAAAGTCACATACAACATTCAGATGATTTCATTTTCCCATTCCAGCAAAATTTGCCCTGCCATATTTATCCTTCCAGTTAATAGAAAACATTTTCTCACCATCACAATGTTTTCTTGCAGGGTGCTCTTCATTTCATCCCTCTGCACTTGAGCACTCTCCAGCATCGCCTGAAGATTTTCATTCTCCCTTATTATGGCTGACTTTTCATCCTCCAGTTGCTGGAGCCGCTGATTGAATTCCTTCACCTGAATTTCTACTTTCTGCTCATTGGAAACACGAGCTCTCAATTCTTCAATCTGACTGAGCAGCAAATCACGCTGAGACATCAAAAGCTGCATTTCCTTAGTTCGTTCTTCATCCTAATAGAAACGTTAAAAGCTACAAGTTACACCCTATTTGCTAGATACATACCATTGTAAAGTTATGTATATTTTCTGCAGATTATCTTATACATAACAGGAGACATGCTGCTATGAAAGCTTGCTAATACATTTATTGGAATCTACAAGGTCCCCTTCTGGACAAAATTCATTTCCTCCATAGCTCTAACTCTGTAACTCACTGCATCAGTGTTTTCTTGTCGGGTATTCATCAGTTCATTGTTCTGAGATTTGACATTCTCCAGTTGCTCTTTTAGATTCTCCTTCTCCTTCACTATGGTTAATTTTTCATCCTCTAGTTGCTGGAGTCTTTGGTTGAATTTCTCTTCTAGGAGCTTCGTGCTCAGCTCTTTGGAAACATGAGTCTTCAAGTCATCAACCTCATGGAGTTGCACATCACGCTGAGATACCACATGGTGGAGCTTCGCGCTTGACTCTTGCATCTAATAAAACATTAAAAATTATAGATGTAACCACATTGCCAGATGCAATTCTCATTTATATTTTCCTCCACATTTCCGCGAGGCTATTCTGCAGGCAAGATACATACAACAAATGAATGAAATGAAATGAAAATCGCTTATTGTCACAAGTAGGCTTCAAATGAAGTTACTGTGAAAAGCCCCTAGTCGCCACATTCCGGCGCCTGTTCTGGGAGGCTGTTACGGGAATCGAACCATGCTGCTGGCCTGCCTGGGTCTGCTTTCAAAGCCACCGATTTAGCCCTGTGCTAAACAGCCCCTGATCTGGTTAATATAACCGCTGACAATACAAGTACTGTACCGTGACAAACCGTTGCACCAGATTTGCTCGATAGCTGGACTTGCTCCTACATATTTTGGTTTGAAAATGCTTTGCCCACAAATTGTTGGATTATGAGCCAATAATGGCACAGCAAGGACAACGGGGTTCTTACACCTTGATGAACAACAGGTCAACTCCTAAATCTTTTTAACTAACAGTTTCCAAACTTGAGAAATAGACATAGGACTGAAAAAGTGGATGATGTAAGGGGTTAAATTCATGTCAAATCAGGTGCACAGCATGAAAAGAAAAAAAAAAAAAAATCAATTTTTAACAAAGCAAAAAGAAAGAATTCAAAAAGTCAGTAACAATTATCAAATTATGAAAAAGGATTCTTTCTTGCACTGTTTACGACAGGAATAATCTGAAGAACCTCCATACAGGCTCAAAACGTTAACCTTGTTTCTCTCCATAAATCTACCAGACCTTTCTAGCTATTTTATGTTTTTATTTCAGCATCCAGTGTTCGGAATAATCTGTTTGGTTAGTAACAAGGCAACTAATATGCAAATGCAGCAACTTCATTAAAGTCATGGCAAGGTTAAGTGCAAAATGCCATTTTGCAAAGCTAATGGTAAAACAGTATAAATGACCCAACAACATTGGGACATTCCAATTCACAGATTGCAGATCAATTTCTGCATTAAAAGCCACATACAACATTCAGATATTCATTTTTCCATTCCAGCAAAATTTGCCCCGCCATATTTATCCTTCCAGTTAATAGAAAACATTTTCTCACCATCACAGTGTTTCCTTGCAGGGTGCTCTTCATTTCATCCCTCTGAACTTCAGCACTCTCCAGCATCGCCTGAAGATTTTCATTCTCCTTTATTCTGGTTGACTTTTCATCCTCCATTTGCTGGATCCGCTGGTTGAATTCCTTCACCTGAATTTCTGCTTTCTGCTCATTGGAAACACGAGCTCTCAATTCTTCATTCTGACTGAGCAGCACATCACGCTGAGACATCACAAGCTGCATTTCCTTAGTTTGTTCTTCCTTCTAATAGCAGCATCAAAAATTACAGGTTAAACCCCATTGCTAGATACATACCATTGTAAAGTTATCCTGCATATTTTCTGTGGATTATCTTATACATAATGGGAAACATTCTGCTATGAAGCTTGCTAATATATTTATTGTAATCTACAAGGTCCCCTTCAGGACAAAATTACATTTCCTCCATAGTTCTAAATTTATAACTCACTGCCTCAGTGTTTTCTTGTAGGGTATTCATCAGCCCATGTTTCTGAGATTTGACATTCTCCAATTGCTCTTTTAGATTCTCCTTTACTATGGTTAATTTTTCATCCTGAAGTCGTTGGTTGAATTTTTCTTCTCGGAGCTCGATGCTCAGCTCTTTGGAAACATGGGTCTTCAGCACATTAACCTCACCCAGGAGCACATCACGCTGGGATACCACATGGTGGAGTTTCTCACTTTGCTCTAGCATCTAATAAAAACATTAAAAATTATAGATGTAACAATGTTGCCAGATGCAACCCTCAGTTTTGTTTTCCTCCACATTTCCTTGAGGTTACTCTGTACGCAAGATGGTTAATAAATCCATTGGCAATATAAGAACTGTAGCATAACAAATGGTTGCACGGTGGTTAGCACTGTTGCTTCACAGAGCCAGGGTCCCCGGATTCAATTCCAGTTGGGTCACTGTTTGTACAGGATTCTGCTAGTTCTCCCAGTGTCGGCGTGGGTTTCCTCCGATGCTCCAGTTATCTCCCACAAATCCGAAAAGGCATGCTAGTTAGGCGACTTGAACATTCTGAATTCTCCCTCAGTGTACCCGAACAAGCGCGGGAGCCAGGGGATTTTCACAGTAGCTTCATTGCAGTGTTAATGCAAGCCTACTTGCGACACTAATAAAAATTATTATTAATTATTGCACCAGATTTGCTTGTTAGTTGGACTTGCTCGTACATGTGGGTTTTAAAATGCTTTGTCCATAAAAATGTGTGATTACGAGCCAATAATGGCACAGCACGGCCAACTGAGGTTCTTGCACCTAGATGATTGGATTAGATTATTGTCATGTGTATGTACCGAGGTACAGTGCAAAGTATTTTTCTGCGGGCAACTCAAACAGATCATTTTGTACATGAAAATAAAATACATAATAGGGCAACACAAGGTACACAATGTAAATACCTAGACACCGGCATCGGGTGAAGCATACAGGAGTATAGTATTAATCAGGTCAGTCCTTAAGAGGGTCGTTAGGATTCTGGCAAGAGCGGGGAAGAAGCTGTTTTTGAATCTGTTCGTGCGTGGAACAATAGGTCAAACTCCTAATCTCTAACGGTTTCCAGAGTTGAGAGACAGACATAGGACTGAAAAAGAGGATGACATAAGGAGTTAAATTCATGTCAAACCACTTCCAGTACCGGCCATGAGCTGAGCGGTTGCACAATAGGTGGCTTTCTCCTCGGAATGTCTGATTAGACCTTCTCAACCTGCCAAACTGTCACTAAAAGTGTAAAAGGGTCACCCGCTTAAATACCACCCCCATCCACCGCTTAAATCAACCAGGCTGCTGACGAGCCAGCAACCAGGACGTATAAACAGTAAAAGCAGGGAGGGGAAAACCTTCACCCCTGAAAAGGAGACTCGCGTGGCGGCCTGAAACGGAATATGACAGACCCAACGGGATCGCCAACGTGATCCAGGCGACGATAGAGAAACTTACGAGTTCAGCACAACGGAACTCCAGAAACACAGAGGCAATGAAAGAAGGCCTCATGGCAGCTGTGGGCTCAGCAACAGAGCTCACGTTGGAGGAGACAATGGACAGAGTGGAGACTGGGGGCCCCAAGAGGCACTGGTGCAGGACCTAGAAAAGGCAGGCTGGGCCAGGAAGAGCGGATCACATCGTTCAAAGCCGAGATGGCAAAGTCGGTCACGTCCCAGAAGGCACTGAAGGGGAAGGTCGATGACCAAGAAAACAGGTCCTGGTGGCAGAACCTGCAGATCGTCGGGCTACCGGAGGGCACCAAGCAGAGGAACCTGACATAGCTTCTGGCATCGATGCTCGGGTAGCTGGTCGGGGAGGAGGGCTTCAAGCCCCGAGATAGAGCAGGCACCACAGGTCACTCCAGCAAAGACCCAAGTCGGGGAACCACCATGGGCAATGTTGGTGAGGCGGCAGATTCCAGTATAAAGAGAACATCCTGAGGTGGGCGAAGGACAAGCGGTCGTGCGAGTGGGAAAGACACACCACTCGCTTGAACCAGGACATTGGAGCAGACTTGGCCAAGCGCCGGGCAGAATATTATGTGGCCTAAACCGTGCTACTCTGTTCAAGAGTAAGGAGTGGGACTTCCGGTGGCGGCTATGGTCTGATCGGATGCACACAAGATAGCTTCTGCTTGGAGGTGTGGGTTTTGGCCATTTCTGTCCACTTAGTGATGACCTTTGTGGATAAAGTTTGAAGTGAGATGAGGGTGGTGGTTTCTCCCCCAGAGTGGAATGTCGGTGTGTATCAGGCCAGCAAAAGTCGGTGAGAGCCCCAGCTTCGGAGTTGGAAAACGCTCGCGGCACTGCACCATTGGGAAAAAAAAAATAGCCGGTGGAGCAGTTGACTTTATTAAGGGGGAATTTTGGCAACAACGAAAGGAGATGCAAGAAGGCTGGTCTGGAGCGATTGAGGGAGCAGTAGCCCCGCTTCGTGGTACTTTTGGATTGTGTGACGAATTGAAAGGTGCGACTATCCAAGAGGTGGAAAGGGCGGAGTTGGACCACAGTAACTGGATCTTTTAGTTGGAAGCGGAGATGGCGATGCTGGGGGAGGGCCGCAATGTGCTGCATGCAAGGGTGGATGACCAGGAGAATCAGTCCAGGTGACAGAACGTGCAAATTGTGGGTTGGCCGAAGGGAGTAGAGGTAACGAGTGCCACGGGCTACGTCTCGAGGATATTTGAGAAGTTGGTGGGGAGAGGATCTTTGATAAGGCCCCAGAGGTGTATCGTGCCAATCAGTCCTTGAGACAAGCCGAGGGCTGGAGAGCTGCCTTGGGCGGTGATCGTCCAAATACACAAATTCCAGGACAAGGAAAACATTGAGGTGGGGTACGATAACGTGAGACTGTAGCTGGGAGGGGAATCGGATCCGGATCTATCAAGACATTGGGGGTTGACCTGCTCAAGCGACGGGCAGGGTTCAACAAGGCCAAGGCGGTGCTCTTCCGGAAAGGCTCGGTTTGGGTGAAATTTAAGGGTAGGAAACATTACTTTTTGACGCCGGAACAAAAGAATGACTTTGTCAAGGGGCACGTGTTGGAGCAGAGCTATATGTTGGGACTTCTGTTCATGCCAGTTTTATTGTTTGTAATTGTTATGTGGTGTTTTCTTGCATATGTGTGCTTTTCACAGCTGTTTGTGGTCGGTTGTTTTTTTTTGTACAGGGTGTTTGGGTATTGGGGTGGGTCAATGAGGGGAAGTATGGAGTAAGCGAATGGGAGGCGGGGGGTAGTTTGGATGGGGTCCTTTTGTTTGTGAAGATAGTAAATTTATGAACGCTATGGACGGGATTCTCCGACCCTCCGCGCCGGAATTGTGCAGAGAATAGCAGTTCACGACGGAAATCTGGCGCGACGGCGCTTCTCCGCGGACCCGCCAGTTGCGCAATCACCGGCTGCTGAAAGAGGGCCCCGCAGCGATTCTCTGCAGTCAACCGGCCGAACTCCCGCCAGCGTGGTTCCAACCTGGTACCACCCAGCGGGAGCTTGGACTCGTGGCCGCAGTGGACATCCTGGTTGTTGGGGGGGGGGGGGGGGGGGGGAGAAAATCGGACTCCACGGGAAGGGGGGTTCCACAGCATCCAGGCCCGCGATCGGGGGGCAACCGATTGGTGGGCACCCGCGATCTAGAGGGGGCCTACCACCTTCCGCGCGGGCCCACTGTAGGTTTCCACCATGTCGCTCGGTGCCAGCGCAGAGACGGCAACCATGCGCAGAGACAGCCGGCGCACACATGCGCGGACCCCCGCCGGCCGTGCAGGGCCGCCTTTTGGCGCCAGAGCAGCGCACATCACTCTGGCGCCGTGCTGGCCCCCTGAAGATCGCTGAATTGCTGGGCCAGGAGGCCTGTTGACACCGGCGTACACCACTCCGATGTTTACACCGGCGTCAACACTTGCCCGGGATTTCAGAGAATCCCAGCCTCTGTTTAGATCACGTTTACAGGTGAATCCATCGGCCATTTCATCACTGACTTAAAATTAAAGTGAAAACCTGTAATTTTTCTGCGGTGGAATCTTCCATGATTCGGGACCAAATTGTGTTTGGTGAGAATGAAAACAAGCTGAGAGAGCGGTTGCGGAGGGAATCAGAGCTGCTTTTTGAACAAACAGTTAAGATTTGTCAGGCTCATGACCTCGCAGCACAGCATTCTAAAACGTGTCTCAGTAATGGCGGCGTCCTCTTGGAAGAAAGCACACTGGTTGCCGCCCTTTTTCAAAAAAGATGGGAAACTTCCAAAAATAAAGGAGAGAAAGTTCCTGCAGCATGGCAGCAGTGGTTAGCACAGTTGCTTCACAGCTCCAGGATCGATTCCCATTTGGGTCACTGTCTGTGCGGAGTCTGCACGTTCTCCCTGTGTGCGTGGGTTTCCTCTGGGTGCTCCGGCTTCCTCCTGCAGTCCAAAGATGTGCAGGCTAGGTGGATTGGCCATGATAAATTGCTCCTAGTATCCAAAAACAATTAGGTGGGGTGAATGGGTTAGAGGGATGGGTTGGAGGTGTGGGCTTGGGTGGGGTGCTCTTTTCAAGAGCCTGTGCAGATTTGATGGGCCGTATGGCCTCCTTGTGCACAGTAAATTCTCAGAGCTCCTCCCACACCAACAAACAGGTTAAAGATCAGGACAAGGTATTTCTGTGTAATAGATATGGTCAAAAGCGCAAATTAAGGCAGTTTCCAGCATTTGGCAAGTTTTGTTCCAGATACAAAGGGGGAAAAAAAATCACTTTGCTTAGAATTGTTACTCTATGCTCAACACAGATCAGTCAGGCACAGTGGACGACAGTCTCCAGTGATGAAACATCATTGTTTGTTGGAGTAATTATAGAGAAGAGTAATTTTTTTGGAGACATCAAAAAAATTCTCCAGCACTTATATGTAAACTGATACTCCATTTAAAATAAATGCAGTTGATGAGGACAAATGTCTGCTACCACTTGAAGTGAATGATACAGTGGTCCAATTGATGTTAAAGACTGGTGCCAAAGCCAATTTGATTAGCATGACTGATTTAAAAAATCTAAAATTCAGCCGATTAGAAGAAATCACAAGATATCTCAAGAGATTATAATGGTTCAAGCATTAACTGTTCTGGTGCTTGTGACCAGAGTGTGGTGGTGAAGAACAGAGTATATTGCGTCCTATTCTGTATTGTTTCCCAGGGCTTGGATTAATTATTAGGTGATCAGTTCTGTGAAGAATTAGGTCTAGTGCAGTTGGCATATAGCATCCACAGAGGATTAGATCAACGATTCTGACATTATCAGCAAATTCAGCAATGTGTTCACTAATTTTAGTGCACTATTATTTGCCAATGAGAAGAATTTGAAGACGATGTATTTCTAAAGCACCAATACAAAATATTAGGAGTGAAATTGCTGAAGGTGTAGATCTGCATATTAATCTAATTTCTACCCTACCACCTGTATCAGATACAAAACCACAAGTTATCAAGAAGATCGAAGAACCTACCAATGGGGTAAATTCCATGGTATGTGTGAAACAAAAAAATGGTGATGCTCGTATAGGCATGGATCCCAAAAATCTTGATGAAGAAAAAGTGTACATATTGTAAAACACTTACAGAAAGCAATGGACAGCCGATCTAATCCCTTTCTCCAAAATCACATTACAAAGCATTACCATTGCTGGCGATCTACCACGTGACAGAGTTATTCATGACTGGAAGGCTGCGCATCACACTTCCATACTTGGAAAAGGAGAATGCAGTGGTACTACAGGAAATGCGAAACATTAAAGCAAAACAAAAGCAATTCGATGATAGAGTGTCTAGAACTTTACCACCTCGGAGTAGTGATGACATTGAGAGATAAAAGATTCAGGCAAGTGGTCGAGAAAAGCCATTGTACTTGAAGCAGCAGCACCTCGTTCCTACAATGCACAGACAGAGGAAGGGTTGGTTTAGAAGAATTTGTCGCGCACACTTGAAAACCAGAGGACGACTTTCACAGCAATGTGATGGTTGAGAATCTACGTTAGAATCAATTGTCAGCTGCAGTGTTAGACAATTCAGCAGTTCCTGAGCATGAGATGTCATGGAGTACATTGAATCTACAGGATCTGAGAAGCAAGGTCAAACTCTGAGAAGATCAACCAGTCAGAAAAAAACCTAATCCACTCAATTTGTAGATTTGAACTATTTATACATAGAATGCTTGCTTTTGTTAAACCAGTTTTAAAAATGTTAAAGAAAAAATACTGTTAGATTCACAGGCTAACGACATCACATGTAAATACACTGATGATAATGTACTAATTTATTCCTTCAAAGGAAAGGGGATGGAGTGACAGCATGGCTGCGTTGTAATTCACTGACTGACCACTGGGAGTCTCATTAGTATATAAACAAATGTTAGCCAGGTGACCTCAGACTAACTCGGGAGCTGAGAGAGAGAGAGATTGTTTATGCATGTTCATTCTGTTATTCATCTGTTGTTATATTTGGCCCACAGTGTTGATAACTTGTTTATAGCTTTAGCTGCAAGTGTTCTTGTAATATAAAATCAGGCTATCCGACAAGAACATTACAGAGATCAGACCAGTCCATAAGAGGGTCATTCAGGAGCCTGGTAAAAGCAGGGAAGCAGCTGTTTTTTGAACCGGTTTACAATAATAATCTTTATTATTGTCACAAGTAGGCTTACATTAACACTGCAATGAAGTTACTGTGAAAGTCCCCTAGTCGCCACATTTCGGCGCCTGTTCAGGTACACGGAGGGAGAATTCAGAATGTCCAACAAGCATGTCTTTCGGGACTTGTGGGAGGAAACCGCAGCACCCAGAGGAAACCCACGCAGACATGGGGAGAATGTGTGGACTCCACACATAGTGACCCATGCCGGGAATCGAAATGGGACCGTGTGCGCTGTGAAGCAACAGTGCGAACAACCACCTGTTAAGTGCGTGTTCTCAGACTTTTGCATCTACTGACCGAAGGAAGAAGTTGGAAGAGAGAATAACCCGGGTGGAGGGGTCTTTGATTATGCGGCCCACTTTCCCTTTCCCAAGTCAGCGGGAGGTATAGACAGAGTCAATGGTCGGGAGGCAGGTTAGTGCGATGGGCTGGGCGTTGTTTTTTGCGGTCTTGCGCCGAACAGTTGCCATACCGGCTGTGATGCAGCCAGATAGGATGATTTCTATGGTGGATGCTTTCTACGGTGCATCGATAAAAATAAGAGTCAATATGGACATGCCAAAAAGAGAAACACCCCATCAGAATAGTCACCGGGGACGTGAGGGGACTCAACAGACCAGTGAAAAGATGCAGTCTTTGCCAATCTTGAAAGCCTGAGGGGTTCATTTACTCTTCCTGCAAGAGTCACATTTAAGAGAGAGGGCCAACTGAGGGTAAGGAAAAGCTGGGTGAGACAGCCATATCAGGTGTGCTTTAAAACACGGGCAAGGAGGGTGGCCATACTATTTAACAAAAAAATAACATTTGCAGGGACGAACACGGTGACGGACCCCAGGGCAATGATAAGTAACGATTAGCAGGATCCTGGAAGGGGCCCCGGTTGTACCTGTAAATATGTACACCCCAAACAGACTGCCATCATTGGGGG